>NC_066525.1:15379835-15402335 GCF_024679095.1 Eriocheir sinensis | reverse complement strand
TTCCTGTCTGGCAAAGAAAAATATTAATCTCCTAATCAGTGCTTTTTCTTTTCTTTTTTTCTCTTTTTTCCTTCCCTTCAGTCAATACGCCTCTCCCCCCCTTCCTTCCTTCCTTCCTTCCCATCCGCCATTCCCCTCCCCCTTCCCCCTTCCTCCCCACCCGCCACTCCCCTCCAACCTCCACCTTCATCCTCAACCCCTTATTTTTTTTTTTTTGCACTGCATCGCTATTCACCTTCCTCTTCGCTTCCTTTACTACCTCTTTCTACTTTTCTTGTCCTGTTTTTTTCTTTCCCTCCCTCATTCACACCACTCTTTTTTTTGTTCTGTTATTTTCTTTTTTTCTTCCTTCATTTCCATCTCATTTCTTTTACTCTTTCTTTGCATAGTTTTCTTCCTCACTATTCTAATTCTCATTCTCACTAACGAATTCATACACTTTTTTTTTTCCTTTTCTCCCTTCACTCCGCCTCTTCCTCTTACTTTTCTTTTTTTTTATTCTTCCCTTTTAACTCATCCGTCCTTTTTCCTTTCCATCTTCCCTTCTCTCATGCTACACCTCTTTTCCAACTTTTCCTTTCCTCTATTTCTCATCCTCATCTTCCTCCTGCTTCCTTTTAATCATGACAAGTGTAAAATCATGCAGTTTGGATCTTAGCTTATTCTGCATGTCACTTAAATACCCGATGAACAGACTTGAATCACCGAGCCAGACACATTATAAACATACACGTCAACTGTTTTCTGGTCTCTTATGTTTCCCCCTCACCCCTGTTGCCTGCTCTTCCATGTTTCCTCCTCCCTCCTCTTGCCTGCTCTTCCATGCTTCACTCCCCCCTCTCCACCGCCGCCTGCCTGCCTGCGCGTCTCTGTCTCCGGCATTATCCATCGATTCATCAGCGTCAGCGTCAGGGCGTCACCGATTCGGGCACCGCCGACTATTGGGTAAACGTCACACTCTAGGAAGGCAAGCGGAAGGCGTGGGAAGGGCAAAGGTAGGATAGGGAGGGAAAGGATAGGAAGGAAGAGAAGGGGAAGGGAAAGGAAAGGAAGGAAAGGGAGGGTTAGGGAAATGATAGGAAGGAATTGGAAAGTCAAGGGAAAGGAAGGGAAGAGAGAGGAAAGAAAACGAAGGGAGGGAAAAGGAAAGGAATTGATGGAAGGATAAAGGAAGGGAAGTGAAGGTACGGTATGGGAAGGTTAGGGAAAGAGGAGGAAGGGGAAGGAAGGAATGGGAAGGGAAAGAAAGGGAAGGAAAGGGAATGGAGAGTTAGGTAAATGGAAGAAAGAAATGGGAAGGTCAAGCCAAAGGAAAGGAAGGGAGAGGAAGGGAAGGAACGGAGAAGTGATAAATGGATGTGGTCAGTAAAGGGATAAGAAAATGAATCGACGGGAAAGGAAAATAACGAAAGGGAAGGGAAATGAAGGCTAAAGGTGAGTGAGGAAATAAAGGGAGGGAGGGAGGAGGAAAGGGGAGGAAGAAGTGACTGCCGATAGCAAGTGTCGTTGGCGTAGGCTGGAGATGACGAAGGGAGGGAAGTGGGCGGAGAGAGAGAGAGAGAGAGAGAGAGAGAGAGAGAGAGAGAGAGAGAGAGAGAGAGAGAGAGAGAGAGAGAGAGAGTAAATAAGCAACGAGGGGGAGAATGTGAAGAGAACGACGAAGGTAGAGAATTGTGGACAGGGGAACAAAGAAGTCGAGGAAGGAAAGGAAGGAATTGGAGAAGAACGGAGAATGAAAGAATGAAGAAATGGAAGGAGAAATAGAAAGGAGGAATGAAGGAAACAGAAGTAAGCCAGATAGGAAGAGCGAAGAAGGGGAGGACTAATAGAAAGGTAGAATAGAGGTAACGAAGGATTGGAGGGAGGAAGTTTCAACGAGGAAGAGGAAGGACAAATAAAGAGGAAGAATTAAAGAAGTGTAAGACTAGGGACAGAAAGAGAAAACGAGAAAGAGGGGGACCAATAGAAAGGGAGAATGGAGGTAACGAAGGAGTAGAGAGAGGAAGGGAAGGGGAGGACGGAAAGAAAGAAAGAAAGAAGGAGTAGAGACAAGAAGAGGAGGAGGAGAGCGAGGACAGATAAAAAGTGAAAAGGAAGGTTACGACGAACTGGAGGCAGAAATGGAAAAAAAGGAAGGGAACGACAGATAAAAAGGAAGAAATATGGTAACGAAGAACAAGAGGCAAAGGGAGGAGGAGGAAGGGAAGGACAAATTGAAGGAAAGATGAAAGTATCGAAGGATTTGAAAGAAAGGGAGGAGGAGGAGGAGGAAGAGAAGGACAAATTGAAGGGAAGATGAAAGTATCGAAGGACTTGAAGCAAAGGGAGGAGGAGGAAGAGAAGGATAAATTGAAGGAAATATGAAAGTATTGAAGGACTTGAAACAAAGGGAGGAGGAGGAGGAGGAAGGGAAGGACAAATTGAAGGAAATATGAAAGTATTGAAGGACTTGAAACAAAGGGAGGAGGAGGAGGAGGAAGAGAAGGACAAATTGAAGGAAAGATGAAAGTATTGAAGGACCTGAAACAAAGGGAGGAGGAGGAGGAGGAAGAGGAGGAGGAGGAGGAATAGAAGGACAAATTGAAGGAAAGATGAAAGTATTGAAGGACCTGAAACAAAGGGAGGAGGAGGAGGAGGAAGAGGACAAATTGAGGGAAAGATGAAAGTATCGAAGGACCTGAAACAAAGGGAGGAGGAGGAGGAGGAGGAGGAGGAAGAGAAGGACAAATTGAAGGAAAGATGAAAGTATTGAAGGACTTGAAACAAAGGGAGGAGGAGGAGGAGGAAGAGGACAAATTGAAGGAAAGATGAAAGTATTGAAGGACCTGAAACAAAGGGAGGAGGAGGAGGAGGAAGAGGACAAATTGAGGGAAAGATGAAAGTATCGAAGGACTTGAAACAAAGGGAGGAGGAGGAGGAGGAAGAGAAGGACAAATAGAAAGATGAAGTTGACAAGGGTTTGAAGAGAGAAAGGGAGAACGAGGAAGAGAAAGTTCTATGTATTTCTGTTTGTGGGCTTTTTTTTTTTTGTGACGAAGAGCTTTGCCTCCCTCTGTCCAGAGAGAGTGTGATGGAGCCCCCCCCCCCCACATGAGATGTATACCACATACGCGGAGCGGGTGTAGGCCCCTGGTATATAACTGCAGGGACTGTGCAGGGGAGAAGAACTGGCGGAGAACGTACAGAACGCCCGAGGAAGATTAAGAGATGTTGTCAAAGAATAGGGATAGTTTTTAAAGATTGTCGAGTGGATAGGTGGAGAAACTGTGGTGTTTTGAGGCGTTAAGACCAGGGTTCTTCTTCTCCCAATCGGAAATAAAAGGTCTGTAAGGTCTGAGTTGTTGCCTCCAGCGAGCCGCCGAGTCGTTCCTGGTATTAAAAGAAGTTGAATAATGAATCATCAGGAATTAGGACAGTTAATTTTGTAAAGAAGATATGAAAAAAGAGGGAGATCAGATAGAATTGAATCCGATTAATTGATTCAATTATTTACAATAGGAGGTTATTTCTATTTATTCAATTTCCCATTATGGTCATTACATTTAATTTGATTTCTTTCGTATATTTTTTTATAATGTTCCGCTTCTCTCACTCTTCTGCCGTCCCTTCCTCCCTTCCCACTCTGCCATATGTCGGTTTTAATTTTGTTTGCTCCCCCTCCTATCCTCCCTTCCACTTTTTTCCTCCTCCTAACTCGTGTCCTCGCATATTACAAGTGTTTACATATTACTAACTCACACATTCAGTCCCACTTATTTTGTGTATATACGCCACATTTCTTTTCCGTAGTTGCCCTCCTCCTCCTCCTCCTCCTCCTCCTAACTCTCGTATCTGCTCGTATTACAGGTGTTAACATTCTATACTAACCTCTCATCATTCATTTTCACTCTCTCCAGTACTTGCAACCGGTGAGCAACTTGTTACAGATCCTAAAGAGAAAGGTGAACTGCTTGCTACATTTTGATTCGAAGCTTAGTCGTGATGGATTGTGGTTGGACCTGCGATGCCGAATAACTAATTAAGATTCTATTTTCGACATCACTCTCGCCGTCTCCCATCACACACCGTCTCTCTCCGTTGCGCTTCAATCCACTCCGTCACTTTGCGTCACTCTGCGCTACTCTTCAGTCTACTCCGTCGCTACGTTCTTCTTCGTCTCCCTTTAATCCACTCTGTCACTCTCCATCAACCACTGTTACCTGTGCGTCGCTTCCTATTGCGCTCCATCTTACATCATCACTCTGCCTCGCCATCATCAGCGGGCGGTCACTGTCTACCCCACATCATTACTCCCTCTTCATACCTCTTTTACAACCTTGATTCCTCTCTCTGTCCCTCTACCACCCTTCACTCTCCTCCGCTACTTCTCACTCCTCTTTGTTCTTTTTTATTCATACTTGTAACTTTGGGCCTTTCTTCCAATCTATACTCTTCTCTAACCTTTCACCATTTTCTTTTCTACATCAGTATTTTCCAGTTTTCTTTATTCTACTCTTCATTCCGCTCTTCATTTCTCTCATTCTTTATTCCTCTTTCACTCTTAAATCCTCTCTCTTTCCCTTTTCGTTCCGCTCTTCATTTCTCTCACTCTTTATTCCTCTTTCACTCTTAAATCCTCTCTCTTTCCCTTTTCGTTCCTCTCTTCTATTCTTCTATTCTTCTCTTCTATTTCTTTGTCGCTCCACTTTTTATTCCTCCTTCTCTTCCCCTTTTCATTCCTCTCTTCTATTCTTCATTCTTTTCTTCGTCGCTCCACTTTTTATTCTCCCTTCTCCCCTTTGATTAACCTGTATCACTTAATTCCTTTCTGTCACTTCATTCCTCCCTGCCACTTCGTCATCCTCCCTCATTATCCAGCCCTTTCCCAGTATCCATTCCTTTCTTCCTGTCTTCATTCTTCTTTATCACCCTTCATGCCTTTCGGTCTTTCATCTTAATCCCCATCCCGCTCTGACATCCTTCATTCCCCTTTTTCAATTCATTAGGTCGATTTTTTATTTTATTTCGTCCTCTCTCTGCCGCTCTACATCAACCGCCGCCCACCTCCACACACACGCCTCTGTCACACCTGGTTGCTCTGTCGCTCCGTCACCCTCCGTCGCACCTTATTAATCTCCAGCAGAGTGAGTCATTCCCCATCACTCCTCATTATTCCCCGCCATTCCCCCCGTCAGCTGTGAGAAACGAGCCGCCGAGAGTGAATGGATCTGCTCTTTTTTCATCTTTTAATCCGAATTTTCCTGCCATTATATATATAAAAAAAAGAAAACCTTGAGAAAAATTAGATACCGGCTTCATCAGTAGTAGTAGTAATCAGTTGTAATATTATCCTTTCCTTTATTTATTTATTTTTATTTTTATTTATTTTTTGCTTAATGAATGTAACTGCTTTCATTATTTTACTTTTTTCCGTTTTTTTTTTTTCGCGCGTCAATAGGAACAAAAAATAACAGTAAATCGGAAAAGTTGGAAAAAATGTAAGATATCACGGAAATGCGAGTAATATATATATATATATTTTTTCTTTTAATTAACGACACACCATCAAAGGAAGGAGTAATGGATGAAATAGAAAAAAAGGCTTAACTAAAAAGAAACTCGAAGCCGGTATATATTTCTTTTCTCTCGGTTCACTCCAATTGTATTTTATTCATTCTTCGCGCGCCGGAAATAGACCGTCACTTGTTCTTGCCGTGCCTGGATGCTGCTTTTCTTCTTTTGTGTGTGTGTGTGTGTGTGTGTGTGTGTGTGTGTGTGTGTGTGTGTTTCCGTGTCACACCCAATTATATTTTCTGTATTCTATAGAAAAAAAAATCCATACAGCGCTCCCATTCCTTCATTTGCTTGGGAAGGCTGGAGTGGGGGTGGCGCCTCACTAGAATTTATATCGTAAAACAACCTTCCTTTTTTGTTGTTATAGTGCTTGTGTGTCTTAACCTGAACGAAAAAAACTTCCATACAACGTTATTTTAGTATTGTTAGTTTGCTTGGGAGGGCTGGAGGGGAGGATGGGGCCTAATTAGCACCTTTACATTAGAACAACCTTACTTATATGTTGGTATAGTGCTTGTGTGTCTTAACCTGGACGAAAAAAACTTCCATACAACGTTATTTTAGTATTGTTAGTTTGCTTGGGAGGGATGAAGGGGAGGATGGGGCCTGATTAGCACTTTTACCATAGAGCAACCTTATTCTTTAGTTGTTATTGTGTTTAGGTGTCTTAACCGTGACGAAAAAGACTTCCATGCGACGTTATTTTCTTTTTATTAATTTGCTTGGGAGGGCCGGAGGAGAGGGTGGGGCCTAATTAGCTCTTTTACCATAGAGCAACCTTATTCTTTAGTTGTTATTGTGTTTAGGTGTCTTAACCGTGACGAAAAAGACTTCCATGCGACGTTATTTTCTTTTTATTAATTTGCTTGGGAGGGCCGCAGTGGACGTGGGGCCTAATTAGCACCTGTTTACCATAGAACAAACATATTTTCTTATTTTGTTCTTATTTTGTTGCAGTGTCTGGGTGTGACTTAACTGGGATAGGAAGAAAAGACTTACATACGTCCTTCTTATGCTTGTTTTTATGCTTGTGGGTGTGTTGGGGGAGAAGGGGGGAGAGGGGAGTTGCATTTCTCATCAGCATTATTGACATGGAATAACCTTTTTCAGACATTTATGTATAGTGTGGGTGTGTCCTAACAGGGAAATAGAAAATAACATCCATTCAATGTTCTTATGTATATTTCTTTGCGTTGGTGGAGGAGAGTGGGCGGTTAACATTTGCCTTTGTACCGTCAAACTGGCTTTTATTCATTTTCTATTTTCAGCAGTGTATTGGCGTGTCTATTTATACAGGGACAAGTAAAGAATGACTGAACCGCTGGAGAAAAGAAATGAAAAGGTAGAAAAGGTAGAAAACAAACTCCGAAAGTGAAAATACGTGGCGGGGAACATGAAACTTGTCATATTCCGCTACCTGTGTTATTTTCGACCCATCATGTGACCGCCTTTCTTTCCTCTATTCTCTTTCCTTTTCGTCTCTACCTATCTTCCTTTTTCCTATTCTATTACTGCCTTTCTTTCCTCTTTCCTCTTTAATTTTCCTCTCTTTCTGCCTATCATCTTTTTTCCCATTCTATTGCCGCCTTTCTTTCCTCTTTCCTCTTTCCTTTTGTCTCTCTCTACCTATCATCTTTTTTTCCCATTCTATTACCGCCTTTCTTTCCTCTTTCTTTTTCCTTTCTCTCTACCTATCATTTTTCCCCATTCTATTACCGCCTTTCTTTCCTCTTTCCTTTTCCTTTTCCTCTCTCTCTCTCTACCTATCATCTTTTTTTTACCATTCTATTACCGCCTTTCTTTCCTCATTCCTCTTCGTCTCTCTCTACCTATCATCTTTTTTCCCATTCTATTACCGCCTTTCTTTCCTCTTTCCTTTTCCTTTTCCTCTCACACTCTCTCTACCTATCATCTTTTTTCCCCATTCTCTTACCGCCTTTCTTTCCTCTTTTCTCTTTCCTTTTCGTCTCTACCTATCTTCTTTTTTCCTATTCTATTACCGCCTTTCTTTCCTCTTTCCTCTTTCCTTTTCCTCTCTTTCTCTACCTGTCATCTTTTTCCCCATTTTCTTACCGCCTTTCTTTCCTCTTTTCTCTTTATTTTTCCTCTTTACCTATCATTTTTTCCCCATTCTATTACCGCCTTTCCTCTCTCTCTCTCTCTCTCTCTCTCTCTCTCTCTCTCTCTCTCTCCCTATCATCTTTTTTTCCCATTCTCTTACCGCCATTCTTTCCTCTTTTCTCTTTCATTTTCGTCTCTACCTATCTTCTTTTTTCCTATTCTATTACCGCCTTTTTTTCCTCTTTTCTCTTTCCTTTTCCTCTTTACCTATCAATTTCTGTCACCCTATCAGTCTGTCTATCTTTACCTATCCCTTTACACCATACGTTCCTTTTTCTCATTTACTTTTATTTCCTATCATTTTTTTCCCATTCTGTTACCGCTTATATAGTAACAGTATTTTCCTCTCTCTCTCTCTCTACCTATCAATCTATCTATGTATCTCTGCCAATACTGTCTACACCATACGCATATTTTTTCCCTCTGCGTTATTTTATTTTCCTTTTATTTTCGCCTTTCCGATTCGCTTTAATTCCCTGTAGCATATAAAGTAACAGCATATCTCTCTACTCGCTATTTCTGTCACCCTATCAGTCTGTCTATCTATACCTCTGCCTCTACACCGTACACTCATTTTTCTCATTTATATTTTATTTTTCCTTTTCTTCGCCTTTCCGTTCGCTGTATTCCCCTGTAGCTTATTTAGCAACATCATATCTTTCTCCTCGCGCTATGTCAACCTATCAGTCTGTCTATCTATCCCTCTGCCTCTACACAATACACTTATTTTTCTCATTTACTTTTATTTCCTTCCTTATTTTTCGCCTTTCCGTTCGCTGTATTTCCCTGTAACATTATATCCCTCTAATCGCTATTCATGTCACCTGGTCAGTCTGTTTATCTATACCTCTGCTTCTACGCCATACACTAATTTTTCTCATTTATATTTTATTTTTCCTTTTTTTCTCATTTCCGTTCGCTATATTTCCCTGTAACAGCATATCCCTCTGCTCGCTATTCACGTCAACCTATCAGTCTGTCTGTCTATACCTCTCCCTCTACACCATACACTTTCAACTTTTTTCAGTTTTCACTTTTTTTTTTACACCTTCCCCTTCGCCATATTTTCGCTTTCGACACATCATCACTTCCAGTCCTACACTCTTCCAGCAAACTCTTTTTATTTTATTTCTGCCTTTCTTTCCACCTACCAACTCACTTTCGTTCACATTTTTCGCTTTTCTTTCTCACACTGATACTTTTTTTCTGTTTTCCTTGTTTGTCATTCGGCTTCTCTCTCTCTCTCTCTCTCTCTCTCTCTCTCTCTCTCTCTCTCTCTCTCTCTCTCTCTCTCTCTCTCTCTCTCTCTCTCTCTCTCTCTCTCTCTCTCTCTCTCTCTCTCTCTCTCCATCTATTTTACTTTATTTTACTTCTTTTTTTGCGTAATTTCGTTTCCTCCATCCACTAGGTTTGCTTCAGTTTTATTTTCTATCTTCCTTTCTTTCTCTTTCTTTATATCTTTTCCTTCATTTGCTTCTGATCCTCATAACATTTTCTTCCGTATCATTCCCATGCATTTTCCCTCATCGTCTATTTGATTTGTCGTTATTTTTCTCCCTTTTCTCCTTTTCATTAAACCGTGTGACGTTCTTTCCGAGTCCGCGCTGCGTATCTTTATTTCTTTTTTTCCTTTTTCTCGTTTCTTTTTTCCTTTTATCATTCCCTCCGAGTGTACCTGTCTTCGGTAATTACCTCCTTACCTGCGCCATTCATTTCATTTATTTCCACTTTGGATTTTTCTTCTTTATATCCGTTTCTCGTTTGCCACATTTTAATCATTTATTATTACATTTATTCTTTATTTCTCATAACCTACCACTAAACACACACACACACACACACACACACACACACACACACACACACACACACACACACACACACACACACACACACACACACACACATCCATCCATCAAGACCCTTCCCCCCCTTCCATCCCCTTCCTCCCATCGCCTCTCTATCTCTCGTATTGACTTAATCCATCAAATACCTGCCCATTATCTCTCTCTCTCTCTCTCTCTCTCTCTCTCTCTCTCTCTCTCTCTCTCTCTCTCTCTCTCTCTCTCTCTCTCATCCATTTGCCAGGTCACACACACATTGTCTCATTTGTTTGCTCGCTCGCCCACTCGCCGCCTCGTCCAAGCACTTTTTATGCTCAATCACTCACTCGCTCTCTCCGTCATCTGCCTGCATTCACGGTTGATTACTTATACCTCCGCAACTTTGGCATTCACTCGCCCACTCCATCATAAACTCTCTCTCTCTATCTATCTATATATGTCTATCTATCTATGTCCTCCTTCATCCTTTTATTTCATCCACTCAGCCACTCCCGTTCTCATACATCCATTTTATACTCGTCTTTTTTCCTACCTCTTCCATCTACTCCTTCACTGACTCCCTTCCACCTCCCTCCTTTCATCTATCCATCCACTTCGATTCCCCGCACATCCATCCACTCCTTCATCGACTCCTCTCTTTCCGTCCCTATCTCTATATTCCGCGATCTGTCTCTTCTTCCTCTCTCCCTTGTCTTCCATACACACCCAGTTTCCTAGTATCTCCCTCTCACCCTCTTCTCTGTACAATCTAATTCCCTTCTTCCCTCTCTCTCTCCCTCTTCCCTTGTAGCATGTCAATTCCCTTACTCCCTTCCTCCCTCTTTCCCTCTCCTCCTGTAGCATGTAGGAGCGTAGATCCCTCCCTTCCTTCCTCTTCCCGAGCACCCTGACATCCCCTTCCTTCCTTCCTCATTCTCCCCTTCCCTTATACTCACCATCCTTGCTATGGCGGCGTCGTCCCTCGGGCAGGAGTCGGAGGGGGCGTTGCGGGGGTTCAGGTAGGTTTTCCCGCTCCCGTCCACGTGATGGAAGGCATACATGGCGCCTGCCCCTCCTCCCGGCACTCCTGCTCCTCCAACTCCTCCTGTTTCAACTCCTTGGTCTCCCACAAGGCCGTCCTCTCCTCTTACTTCCTCACTGCCTCCTATGCTGACTCCGATTCCAAGTCCTCCTCCTCCGCCTCCCCCGTCATCTCCCTCTCCACCTCCTCCTCCTCCTGCTGGTGCTGCTGCTGGGTCGAGGCCGTGCAGGCTGTCCGTGTAGCTGTTGAGGCCGCGGCGTCTTGCTGATCTTATGGCTTCAGCGCGACTCTCTGGAAGGAGAAGAAAGGCAGTGTTATTGGTGACTACTGGTTTGTGTGTTGGGTGGGGGGGAGGATGTGTTGGTGTGGGTGGGAATGGGGGCGAGGGTGAGGGGTTTGTGTGTGGGTGGATGGGTGTGGGGGGGTGTTATCGATCGAGATATAAGAGTAAAAGGTTAGAATATTGTGTGAGGAGGAGAGGAAAGAGAGCATCAGCAAAAACAACTCATATTAATACTAAATCAAATACGCTTTACCCTTTTGGACATTTTGATGATTCGAGGAAATTAAAGAATAAAAAAAACGTAACCCGTCCCTCCGCGCCTCCGGGAACAATATGACAGAAAATAATAAAGACGAGATCTCAAAACACCTTAAAAAGATTAAAGAAGGTGAGGCGGCGTGGGCAGGTAAGTGTTGCCGAGGAGCCCCAGGTGTGTGTGTGTGTGTGTGTGTGTGTGTGTGCGTGTGAGGGTGTGTTGGCGTATAGGCGTGCTGGAAAAATTGACTCCATGATATTGTGAGGCGTGAAATATGTGTTTGGAGAGAGAGTGAGAGTGAGTGGGAGTGAGAGTGAGGGTGAGGGTAAGGGTAAGGGTAAGGGTAAGGGTAAGGGTAAGGGTGAGAGCGAGAGCGAGAGCGAGAGCGAGAGCGAGAGCGAGAGCGAGAGAGAGAGAGAGAGAGAGAGAGAGAGAGAGAGGTCAACAGTGGAACAAAATTAGCACGTTTGACGGGGGAATGGCCGCGCATAACTTTTTTAACTTGCCAAAATTAAATCAACAAATTGAGTTCCCGTGTTATAAATAGAAGTAAAATAAAAAGGATGCCGAACAAACCGCCTTTCCGCCTCTTTGTTTATGTAAATGTAACTATATAAAAAAAAAAGCATTACCAGCGAAAAATAAAGTAAGAAAATCCACAAAGAAAGTTTAAGAAGAGCAAAAAACTTCACGAACTTTTAGGCTTCACGTATTTTATTGTGTGTGTGTTTGTGTGTTTGTAAAGTATTGTCACGTTTTGCTACTTAGTTTTTGGAAGGTGTTGGGTGGCGTAGCATCGACAATCTGTGTGTAACTTTGCTCCTCTATCATTGTTTTTATCCTCCTCTTCCTCCTCCTCCTCCTTCTTCTCTCCTTCTCTTCTTCCTCCATTTTATTCTTTCTACACAGGCCAAAAGGAAAACGAGGTAAAGCTTGTTGGAAAATATTCGTATTAAAATTACTCTGTGGATGAAATTCTCCTCCACACATCTTCTCCTCCTCTTCCTCCTCCTCCTCCTCCTCCTCCTCTTCTTCTCTGACACGCGAAACTATTCAAATTTTGGAGCCGCGGCCACCTCGCTCTGTTGAAGGGCTGGGAAAGGCAAGGGGGGCGTGGGTTATGAGAATGTGTGTGCGTGTGTGTGTGTGTGTGTGTGTGTGTGTGTGTGTGTGTGTGTGTGTGTGTGTGTGTGTGTGTGTGTGTGTGTGTGTGTTTAGGATGGAAGGTTCCGGGTTACAAGGCACACGATGTCTTATTTTTTTTTCTTTTCCTCTTGTTTGTTTGTTTGTTTGTTTTCATATTTGTTTTCTTCTTTTCTTCCTCGTCGTCTTCGTATTTCTCTTCTTTTACATCATTAACATTATCATTATCGTCTTTGTCTTCTTTGTTCTTCTTCCTTCTCGTTTCCTTCGTCTTCATATCCGTCTTCTTCTTCACATTATTATTATTATTATTATTATTATTATTATTATTATTATTATTATTATTACTATCCCTCCTTTACTAATTTTATCATCATTTTCCTACGTTTTGGCGCTCGTTTTGCTTTTATACTTCATATTTTCTTACTGCCGTTTCTGCTTTTTTCTACGAGACTTCCCTCCCTCCTCCTCGTTACGGACTTCCTAAAACGGTCGGGAACTATTTTTCTTCTTCTCCCTTTTTCCTGCGTGCTGTAATAGCGAGTTTCTTTTGTTTCGTTTTTCTTTCCTGTGATCTACTCGCTCTATATTTTGCCTTTTTTTTCATCAGCATTCTCTTTTTTTCTGACATAACTTTTTAACTGTTTTCTTTTTCTATTGTTTTTTGCTCCAGTCTTTCTGTTGTTTTTTGTTTGTTTGTCTTTTCAATGTTATTATTCTCCTATATTTATTTAGCCTTAAACCAACGTGAGTTTCATTTGTTTCTAGTTATGTTCATTTCGATCTACCTTTTTTATATTTTTGTTGTTGTTTTTCTTCATTATTCTTATTCTTTTAACATATCTTTTGAGACGTATTATATAACCTCGCACCACCATTATGCCCACAGTCCTCATCACTACCACCACCACCGCCCCACCACCTCCACCACCACCACCTCCACCACCACCACCTCCACCACCACCACCACTATCACCACCACTCCACCACCGTGTCAAAAAACTAATATCGGAGGTGGCATGAACTATTTTTTTTCCTTGTGTCCCAAACTTTTGTCGACAAAGAGGGAGAAAGGGAAGGCCCTGAGGCGGAGGAAAGGAGAGAGAGAGAGAGAGAGAGAGAGAGAGAGAGAGAGAGAGAGAGAGAGAGAGAGATATGCAAGGATTATTTAAGGATAAGCTTGAAATCCAGGAGGAACATGTGAAAGGTGAAAGGGCGCAAGAAGAAAGTGGGGAGAAGCGGAATGCAGAAATAGTAAATGTAAATAAAATATGAAAAAAATATGTAAATAGGAAAATGGGAGGTGAGAAGACAAAGTGAGATGTATGTGAAGAAGTAGGAGACGATAAGAAGAAACTGAGGAATGAAAGAGACAGGAGATGAAGAGAGGAGGAAGGCTGAAGGATATAAGGTAGAAACGAATGAAGAATTGAGAAGAAAGAGGTAAGACAATGTTAGATGTATGTGAAGAAGTAGCAGACGATAAGAGAAAACTGAGGAATGAAAGGGACAGAAAATGAAGAGAGGAGGAAGGCTGAAGGATATAAGGTAGAAACGAAGGAAGCATTGAGAAGAAAGAGGTAAGAATGTATTGTTAGATGTATGTGAAGAAATAGCAGACGATAAGAGAAAACTGAGGAATGAAAGGGACAGAAAATGAAAAGCGGGGAAGGCTGAAGGAGATAAGGTAGAAACGAAGGTCGCATTGAGAAGAAATACAGCGGCAAGATGACCCCAGGAAAATGGGTGGATGGGAAGCTGCCACCTGTTCACGCTCAGCTATAGCAATGGGATCCGCCACAGGGAAGATGAGGTCTTGACACATGCCCGAGAACTACAGCAGACCAAATTTATCGTATGTGTCCCACCTGACTGGCGCCTGGGAACACCTACCATTGTCACACAGAGAGATCACCTGCTAGCCCTTCCGTCCACCTTTGCCTCTGTCCCAAGTAACTGCTGTAAGCCAAAGTAACCGCTCCCCATTGTAGCCCATGCGCGGGGAATAATTATATGAATCAGAGTTCGCTACCTCGTATAACTGTTACCCGAAGAACATATATATGCTTATACACACACGATACACACAATAGATAAGTCGTTGCGAGAAAAAATATATAATAAAGAGTTTCCACATTTTATCGACATCAATTTATATTTTTAACATACTTTCTGAACAACAATGTAATGCTCTTTCGTCCTTTATACTCTTCAGATGCCGTCTTGAAGCACTCCAGTGAATGAAAAGGAGGACTGACTGAGGACAAAGGGATACAAACGGGCGGAGGACAACTCGGTAAGTGCACCCTCGTGAATAGTGCATTGTAGATACGTTTTCTTTCTGATAATACTACGTGCCTTTCGTCCTTTTACATGCATGCTTGTGTGTGTGTGTGTGTGTGTGTGTGTGTGTGTGTGTGTGTGTGTGTGTGTGTGTGTGTGTGTGTGTGTGTGTGTGTGTGTGTGTGTGTATCTCATGCGCGTTTATGAGTCTCCTCCTGAATGAAAACTTTAATATCTTTATCCTACGACTTTTGTTTTCTTTTATGTTTTAATATAAGTCGCAGCTTTCATATTTTCTATCACATTCTCTCTCTCTCTCTCTCTCTCTCTCTCTCTCTCTCTCTCTCTCTCTCTCTCTCTCTCTCTCTCTCTCTCTCTCTCTCTCTCTCTCTCTCTCTCTCTCTCTACCCCACCCCCACACAGTGCCTGACCCCGTAGCTCAGAGTTAGGTGCCGTGCCTCGCCTCTCTTGATTTAGTGCCAATAAGAGGCACTTCATTGGCCCCCGAGGCACTCCTAACCAGTCGGCCTCACTCCCTCTGTTAGCATCAAGGGCAATACTGAACAACACGGCGAGGGCATGGGCATGGAGGAGGAGGTGGAGAAGGCGGCGTCTTGGGTGAAAAGGTTACGTGAGCAAGAGGAAAAGACAAAGTGGAAAGGTTAAAAGAAAAAGGAAAAAGAAGAAGAAGAAGAAGAAGAAGAAGAAGAAGAAGAAGAAGAAGAAGAAGAAGGAGAGAGAGAGAAGAACAAAGTGGGCAAAGGTGAAGACGAAGAGGAGTACGTAGACAGACGGAGGGGCAGACATTAATAATAGGTGTCAGATATATATAGACACAGTTAGATAGATATAACGACAAGGGAGACGGACACAAGCAGACAGACAGACAGACAGGGTGACACAGAGGTGGTGATGTGCTATAAGCTGAGATGATGACTGGAGGCTGGCCGTCAGTCTGGCTGTCACCATGGGAACGGCGGTGACGACAGCTAAACAGCCTGCGGGACAACGATGCTCTCTCTCTCTCTCTCTCTCTCTCTCTCTCTCTCTCTCTCTCTCTCTCTCTCTCTCTCTCTCTCTCTCTCTCTCTCTCTCTCTCTCTCTCTCTCTCTCTCTCTCTCTCTCTCTCTCTCTCTCTCTCTCTCTCTCTCTCTCTCTCTCTCTCTCTCTCTCTCTCTCTCTCTCTCTCTCTCTCTCTCTCTCGTCATTTGCTTAAAACTTTCCTTTTATAACTAAATCACAACATGTCCTTCTCCTTGAAATCCTTCTTCCATCTCCTCTTTCACCTCCTCACCTAGTAAAAGAGTGGCAGGTAATCACGCACAGGTAAGCCGGTGATGTCAGGTGGTGCACGTCAGCTGACACTCCCTGACACGGCTACGTCACTGCTCGTAAATGTTTCCTGACGCGGGGAGGCACGAGGCACGGTGACGAGGGTTCGGCTTGATTGCCTTTCCCGTTGTGCTGGTAATGATGGGTTGTGAAGGGGTTATTTTTCTTCTAGTTTGAGGTTATTGTTGGGGTATGTGTTCTTATTAATTCATCTGTTATGATTATTTATAGCTCTAGTAGTCGTAATTGCAGTCGTAGTAGTAGTAGTAATCAGTTTCATTGGTATATTGTATTCATGTTGTTTTTGTCAAGGGTATATTCCTGTAAGCATTATTATTAAACTATTCTCCAGCATCATATTGTCTTGCCTTCAGGATATCGTCACAGCGTATTCTTGGTTTTCTGCTTAACTGATGTTGATTCTCTGTATATGCTTCGGGAGGCTGGCGTCGGTATGTATGCGTCTGAATGTATGCGTATATATGTATGATTCTATATGTATGCTTTTCCATGGATGTCTATGTGCGTGCGTTTGTATGTATATTTATGTATGTATGTATGTTTATGTTTGTATGCGTCTGTATGAAAGGGTGTTTGTAAGCGTCTATATGTTTGCCTCTGTATTGTTTTGTACTTGTTTTTTATATATATTTTGTTCCCCTTGATGCTCATTTGTAATCAGTTTTTTTCTTCATGGTCGACGTAATCATCACAAACGCCATGCAGAAAGTTTATCTCTGCCACTTTGAAGGTTCTTTGTATCGACTGAACTTACGAGAACTGACACGAGATTTATGAGCGCCGTCCCCGGGCAAGAAAAGTTATGGTTATTGGGGAAATGTATTAACTTGGCCGTGTGATTTATGCCCGTCATCTCTGAACTTATTGTGTGGATTTATGAGCTGTGGCGCGGGTTTGTGACTGTGACGCCGCAAAGGGATTCATGACTAAGGCAGAAGTTGTGACGGATGTTGTGTTGTAGTGTAGTTGTAGTGAGACTGTGAATGTGACGGATGGTGGTGGTAGGAGTGACGTTTTCTGCTCTCACAAGATATATATCCACAGGCCACAAAAGAGATTAGATTCGCTGTGATGAAAATTGTGTTAGTTGTGGTGCAGCGGGCTTTTTTTTTCATAGCTAGCTTTTTTTCCTAGCGTCTTTTTTTCTAGCGGGGTGTTTTTTCTAGCGGTTTTTTCTAGCGGGCTTTTTTTAGCGGGCTTTTTTTCATTATTTTTTTTTTTTTACGCCCTTGCACTGTCTCCTCTGCTGTAGAAAAAAAAAAAGGTGACGGATGGTGGTGGTAGGGGTGACGCTTTTAGCTCTCACAAGAAATATATCCAAAGGCCACAAAAGGATATTAGATTCGTTGTGATGGAAATGATGTTAGTTTTTTTTTTCTTTTTTTTTTACGTTGTTGCCTATTGCGCCGGTAGGCATCTTCCCGGTGGGGCCTGATGGTCAGCCCAAGGCTTCTTCCAGGTGGGGCCTGATGGTCGGCCCAGCCCGTTCTGGCGCAGGCGAGTGTTTATAGTGGTGCCATCTTGCATTGGCTCATGCTGCCCCCCGGAACTCGTTCTTGATTCGCTTGGACGGCTTCCTCTAGAGTCCGGGTTGATGGGTGGTCTTCAGGACAGCATGTGGGTAGTTTTAAGCCACTCGGCGGTGACTGAAAAATCCGAGTGGTAGCGTGAAGGTGGCGGACGATGGTGGTAGAGGTAACGCTTTCGGCTCTCTTCAAGAAAAAAATCCAAAGGCCTCAGAGGAGATTAGTCGGATTCCCATGAGCATTTTTTCACATTCATGGTGCAGAAGCCTTGTCATACTACCACTAGGCTCATAGCGCTCCCCGAAGACATACCCAGAACCTCCACGAAAGCCTTGCCAAATGGGGTCGTCTATGCCCTGAAATGTTTGAGAATTTGGGCATAAAGCGTAGACCGAGTGGTATCCTTAGTTTTCATTGTTGCTGGGATGTTTCGGTTTGATTCTCCATATTATTTTATTGTAAATGTTTTTTTCTAATTTTCTGTGGTTTTTAGATTCATTCAGATTTTTTTTCATTATTTTTTTTTTATGTTTTGTTACGCTTGTGTTCTTTACTGCGAGTGGAATAATGCTTTTCCATACTACCAATAAGTTTTTTTTTGTTTAACTATTAGTGGAATATTTAATCTAATTAGTACAAAGATGATTCTCCTTTATTACTGTAGGATAAACTTTTTTTAATACACAATTTTTCATCTCTACCGTGAATTACGAAATTTGTCGCTTCTATTCCCTTTTTTTTTTTCTTACTCATATTTTATTCATGTATCTGTATCTCCTGTGGCGTGTAGTTTTTTCATATATATTTTTTTTTTATAATAACTATTGTTTCTGCTTTTGTATTTCCTGCACAGTGCCAATAACTTGTCCCAATTACGTATATATAAATATTTTTTCGCCGTTGTTAAAATTTGTCCTCATCATATTTCATGTCTTGTCACTTTTTTTCCCTTTTTTTTAATACTTTTATGATTCTGTCGCGTCTCTTCGTCACTTTTGCTTCTCGTGTAGTGTCCGGCCATTGTCGTGTCCTTATTTTGTTCTCGCATCACCAACCTACTTCTACGTCATATCTTTCCATTATATTTATACCTTAATGAACCTGTCGTTTCCATTCGCTCCCAATTTTTCTTGTTTAGTGTCAGTCTATTTTCGCAGCCTCGTTATTCTGCCGCCTGTATTGCAGTTTGTTCATTCATCATAATACATGTTTCCTCTTTCGCCCCTTTTCATTCTTTTTAAACTTTACTGATTCTGTCGTTCTTGTTCGTCTCTTTGCTCTCTGTGTAATGTCAGTATTTTGTCCCATCCTTCTTATTTTCCCTCTGTTTTATTTTGTCCGTGTCTCTCATATCACGTTCTTCATTCTATTTATACATTAATGACTGTCGTTCATGTGTTCCTATTTGCTTCTCGTGTATTTTCAGTATATTGTCCCACTCATATAATTTTACCTCAGTTATATTTTGCTCTCGCCTCACATTCCCCGTCTCCTATGTCTCCTTTTTCAGTTCATTTTATACTGTAATAATCATAACTCTCCCGCCTCTCGTACGTTTGGCTCGCGTGTAGCTCGTTCGCTCCCTCTCCATCTTGTTAGTTTATTGTCGCTCATATTTTTGTTACCCTTCATATTCGCCGTCCTTTGTTACCCCGGTTTTTGTTCGCTGCTTTTGCGTTGCCTGTGCCGAAGTGGGTCGCAAGGGCTCTGAAAACTGGGATGAACAGAGTGAAAAAACATGTATAGAAGGAGAGGTATAATGCGAGTATGTTTTGTTTTTCCTTAGTCTTCAGTCGTATAAATGTCAAATGCAGCCGTGAATGATATTCGTCGCCAAAGGTTATCAGATGACCCCGCTAAATGTCATCACCATCATCATTGCCAGCGATCGCCACATACACCACCACCGTCTGCCAGCTTTTCACTACCAATTGCACCTCTTTTATCACCTCTTCTGTCACCACTACCACCGCCGTCTGCCGCCTTCAACACCAATACCATCACCTTTGCTATCACTACTAATACCGCTCCCTTCCATCACCTCTTATGTCACCACTACCGCTGTCTACCGCCTTCAACACCACTACCATCACCTCTTCTTTCACCACTAACACCGCCATCTACCACCTTCAACACCACTACCATCATCACTTCTGTCACTAATACCGTTCGCTGCCTTCACTCTCGATTTCACCTCTTCCGTCACCTCTTCTGTCACAACTAACACTGCCATCTACTACCTTCAATTCCATTTACATCACCATTTCTCTCACTACTAATACCGTTCGCTGCCTTCACTACCAATTTCACCCCTTCCGTCACCTCTTCTGTCACCACTACCCCAGTCTGCCACCCTCAACAGCCCGTCCATCACCGTTCCTGTCACCAGCTCAACCACTTCCATAACCACTTCTGCCGCTGCTGCTACTACCACTACCACGGCCATATTTCATTTTCCTCCTCTTCCTTTATCCTCATTTTCCTCATCCACATTCTCGTTTCGACTCTTTCCTCCTCATTCAATTACATCTGCCGCCACACCACCACTGCTAACTTGACAAAATGAGCCAGTCTGCACCCCCCTCCCACCCCACCGCCACCACCCCCACCACCACCACACCATCATCACACGTTTGCCATGAATGATCGTGATTGGCGGTGATGGCGTTGGCCCAATGACCCCAATCAACAACAACAGTAACAACAACAACAACAACAGCAACAGTAGCAAGAGCAACAACACCATTAACAGCTACATCAATTTACGAATCATTTCCACAATAATTGGGCGACATTTGGTGCTGGACAGACAGACAAACAGACCGATGGACGAATGAGCAGATTTATTAGAGGAAAGCCTGATGAAAGGATTGTTTTTAGAAGTTGGAATTTCGTAGGAGGTCGAGAATAATAATAATAATAATTGCAATTTTGGAGGCAGCAATATCAACTGCAGCGATGAGGATAGTAGTAGTAGTTGTAGTAGTAGTAGTAGTAGTGGTAGTAGTAGTGGTGGTGGTGGTGGTTGTGGTAGTAGTGGTATAAGTCGTAACAGTAGTAGCAATGGCAAAAAAAAAAAAAAACAACGAAACGAACGTAAGCTACTTTACTACAGTCGTCCTTCTCATTCCCCAAACGTTAGTGTCCATGTCATAAGCTTGTCTAGTGGAGAAAAATGAAAGGTTTTTGTAGGTAGCAGGAGCAGGAAGCAGAAGTTGTAGAAGGTGGAGGAGGAGGCGGAGGAGGGATAGAAATGAAAAGGGAACAGAGGAGGAGAGAGAGAGGGAAAGAGAAGACATGAGTGGGAGGGAGCGAAGAAGAGTCTTGACTACGCAAGGTTGAATATTTACACGAGAGAAAAAATGAACACCTGACGCGGACGAGAGGGAGGTGAGGCAGGAAACGTGAGCCGGATAGAGAGAGGACAGGAAAAAATTATAAAGGAAATAAAAATAGCGATTGCAGAAAGAACGAAAATCAGTGCTCAAGGGAGGAATGGAAAAGAGGAAAAGTGAATGGGAGGAAATGCGAAATGGAAAAAAAATATGAAGTGTTGGAAAATAACATGAGGTAAGTAAAGGGATTGAGGAGAAATGAACAAGTGAATGACAGGATAAATAAGTGAAGAATGGAGAAGTAAAATAATAATTAAATAGATAGATGTTTCGAAAAGTAAAATAATGACAAGAACAGAAAGACAAGTGTGTGGGGAGAGAAGATGACGCAATGTGGAGGAGGAAGAGGAGGCGGAGGGGAAGGAGGAGGATGAGTGGGAAGAGGACGAGGAGGAGGTGGAGACCCGAGGCATGTTGTAATGTATAACTTGGAATGCCTGAAATAGCAGCCACCCCCAACTGTAAGTGTTTCAGCCAGACTGTTATTAGTGTACCGGAGAGAGAGAGAGAGAGAGAGAGAGAGAGAGAGAGAGAGAGAGAGAGAGAGAGAGAGAGAGAGAGAGAGAGAGAGAGAGAGAGAGAGAGAGAGAGAGAGTAGAGGCTTTTAATGTTGACCCAGGACAAGAAGCAAAATGAACACAAAGAAAACAAAAAGAGTAATTATATCGCTTTAAAGTTATTTTCATAACACACACACACACACACACACACACACACACACACACACACACACACACACACACACACACACACACACACACACACACACACACACACACACGACGACAGATGCATAAAAAGTTTTTTTGTGTTTGTGTTCATGACTTGTTTTCTGCGGTTTCTTCTGCTGTTGATTTTTGCAGTTGCTGTCGTTGTTGTTCTTGTTGTTGCTGTTGTTGTTGCTGCTGCTGCTTTTGATTGTTGGTGGTGGTGGTGTTGACTCAACGAATTTTGTAACCGAGTTTTTTGTTTACGCTTTTGTGTTTGTTTGTGTTTGTTCACCGGCGCCATAACAGTCTGACAAATAAAGCTGATTGCCTTCATCTATACTGTAATGGACTGATTATGATAATGATAATAATAATAATAATAATAATAATAATAATAATAATAATAATAATAATAATAATAATAATAATAATAATAATAATAATAATAACGATAAGAATAAGAATAATGATTGTAATAATGATAAAAATGATAACTATATTAATAGCAACAGTGATATTACTATCAGTATGGTCATGTTTATTATTATGATCATTAGTTTCGCATCGTTTTTATTACATTTTTTGATAAATGTTATTATTTTTAAGTAACGCCATTGATTTCTATCGAAATTGTTATAAATATCAATTTTATTATTACTTGACCACCGTCATTTATATACTTATCATGATTATACTTTTTGATATTGTCATTGAATTCATTGTCATGAATGTAGTTTTTTCCTTTGTGCCAGCATTATACCTTTTAGAACAACATATAATTATTGTTTTTGTTGCTATGGTTTTAATGGCGTGCTCGTAATGGCGGGGCGCAGAACAATAGTTTAGGTAATACAGAAATCCATTGTTAATTGTCATGCTGATGAGTGGTGTCAGTGCAGAATTATTGGGGAATAATTATACTATGTGTCAAGTGTGTGTGTGTGTGTGTGTGTGTGTGTGTGTGTGTGTGTGTGTGTGTGTGTGTGTATGTGTGTGTGTGTGTGTGTGTGTG
>NC_066525.1:15364835-15372335 GCF_024679095.1 Eriocheir sinensis | reverse complement strand
AACGGGAATGGAAGGGAAGAAAAACAGCGAAGGTAACGAGGAAGGGAAATGAGGGAGAAAGGATAGAGAGGGGAGGGAAGGAGGGAAATGGGGCGGGGAGGATAAATGAGAGGCAGGAGGAAGAGAAAGGAGGATTAAAGGTTGACAAAGTTATGGGAAGTTTAAGTCTTGCCAGGAAATTTTAAAAGTGTGAGTATGTGTAGTAAAAGTAGTAGTAGTAGTAGTAGTAGTAGTAGTGGTAGTAAAAGTAGTAGTTATTGTTGTGTTTGGGGATATGTAGGTGAGGAATAAGAGGATGAGGAGTTGTTTTAGTTGTTATAATGATAATAAAGGTTAAAATTAGACAAGAATAAGATAAAAAACAATGATTATAAATATAGGAGGAAGAAAAAGGGATACAGGTGAAGAGAAAGGAGAGAGATCAGGAAAAGAAGACGGAGAGCGAGGAGGAAGTGGAGAGGAGGAGCAGAAATATGAGGAGGTAGAATAGGAATAATGGGAAGAGGGAAACAAATTAGGATGCCATTATTAGGATATATACCTGATCCCGTTTTTACAGAGCTCGTTTTTCATCCTATTTACTTAATGACGGGCTTATCATTATTTTTTTAAGCAGCTATTACTAATGACACAAATCTGACCCCTCCACGTGATACGACCGTCCCTTTTTATTTTGATTGAATTTTTTCTGTATATTTTTTTTTGTTATATTTTGTGATTCTTTGCTAATGAACTAATAGTATTTCGTTGTATTTTGCAGACTCTTTACAAATAAGCTAATAATCTTTTTTTATAATTATTTCGTAGGTTTTTTTTTTTTTACTAATATATTTTTCCGTTTTATTTTGCGGATTTTGTACTAATCAACAATTTTTCCTTTTCTTGTTTTGCGGCCTCTGTACTAATAACCTAATTGCCTTCTTTCATTTTGCGGTTTTCTATAATATTTAACTGAGGGGGGACTTCCAAAGATGCTACAGATGTACAGAGGGCAGCACTTCGTCGTATCGGTCCTTCTATCTTTCTATCCTTCTTAGGGGCAGTGTATAGCGGGGATTTTTCTCATTATTACTTTTTATTTACCCTTGAGTTGCTTCCTTTGCTGTAAAAAAGATCCATATGAAACTGGCGAATTTGCTCCAGAAAGAACTGCGTAATGTTTTCAAAGTGCTGCCGTCTTTTGTCAACTTTATTGGGTTCATATTTTGTGGTTTTGTGTTATCGTTTTTACCGCTTATTTCTTATGTTTCTCTAATGATTTACGGTCTTGTTATTTTTGTCTTGCCAGCACCTTAGTTTTCTTTTTCCAGTCATTCGTTTTCTAGCTGTGCCTCATTTTTCTTATACATTCTTAGTTTTACCGAGGTTGCGTTATTTTTCTTCATCACGGTACTTTAACTTGTTTCTATATCATCCTTTCATTGTGGTTTTCTTAATTCCTCCTCATCTCGCTTGCCTCCATTATGTGACTATTATATCCTCAGTTCCTCTCTCGTTCGTTTGACGCCGCTTTCTCTGCATTCTAAATTTCTCTCCCTTTTCCGGAACATTATCCCTCTCTATTTTCCTCCTACTAATGTGTTTTCCGTTCATGTTAACACACACACACACACACACACACACACACACACACACACACACACACACACACACACACACATTTATATATTCCCTCCCTTAAAAATACATTTACTACGACTAATTTTCTCTACGGATTCTGATCACCATTTTTCATTTAAACCAAAGTGAATCTCTCTCTCTCTCTCTCTCTCTCTCTCTCTCTCTCTCTCTCTCTCTCTCTCTCTCTCTCTCTCTCTCTCTCTCTCTCTCTCTCTCTCTCTCTCTCTCTCTCTCTCTCTCTCTCTCTCTCTCTCTCTCTCTCTCTCTCTCTCTCTCTCTCTCTCTCTCTCTCTCTCTCTCTCTCTCTCTCTCTCTCTCTCTCTCTCTCTCTCTCTCTCTCTCTCTCTCTCTCTCTCTCTCTCTCTCTCTCTCTCTCTCTCTCTCTCTCTCTCTCTCTCTCTCTCTCTCTCTCTCTCTCTCTCTCTCTCTCTCTCTCTCTCTCTCTCTCTCTCTCTCTCTCTCTCTCTCTCTCTCTCTCTCTCTCTCTCTCTCTCTCTCCTGCTCGCTTGCTCACCAGCAAACAAACAAACATCATAACTTCAAGAATGATAAAAGCCTATTGGCCCACAAATTTTACACACACACACACACACACATACACACACACACACACACACACACACACACACACACACACACACACACACACACACACACACACACACACACACACACACACACACACACACACACACACACACACACACACACACACACACACACACACACACACACACACTAATGAAACCCTATTGTCCACTTATTTATGGCAAGAGGAAATAATCCATGGGCGTCCAAAGAGTCTATAGACGGTGGGACAAAATTGCATTAGGGAAATTATCCTCATTTTCTCCATTCTGACCCTTTTGTGGCCTCGCGTCATTGTTGGTGGGCCGCGTATTTACTGACTGACCTGAGTTGATAGGGGCACGATTAATTGAAATACGGGTGACAATGGGTTAGCAGTAGTAGTAGTAGTAGTAGTAGTAGTAGCTGTTATTGATGTTGTCGTAGTGGTGATTGCAACAGTAGTAGTAGTAATAGTAGTCCTCGTAGTAGTAGTAGTAGTAGTAGTAGTAGTCATAATAGTAATAGGAGTTTGAGTACTAGCAAAATAATCACTAGCACCAAAAACGCTATTAGTAGAACCAGTTGATTTTGTTTTTTTATGTTCATTTAGTATTGTTGCCGCTATTATTTTCTGTCATTGGTCTTGTTTATTCTTGATTTTACCATTCTAATAGTTCCTTTCCGTTACCTTATTGTTGCCTTCCTTGTTATCCTTATTGACGGCAAACTTAAGAAGACTTAGTTGCTGTAATCTCTTGTTGGCATAATTAACATGTCGCTGCTGGTGTTCCGTCGCTAAAGCCACCGTTACAGTTCCCTTTATACTCGCCTTACGGTCACAGGTAACGAGACACAATGGCCACGTACGCCTAATTGGACATATTATAGAGGCGTACAGGTAAATGGAGGTAGGCGAGGAGAGGCATAGGTGAAGGAGGTTGTTTTTGTTAGCGGCTAAACTTTCGGCGTCTACTGATTGGCGTTTGGCTTTGATGACGTCACGGAATACCTCGTCTGTGATTGGTTGGTCGTGAAGGGGATGCTGATTGTGTAGATGTGGTGGATGGATGAAAGTTTATAGAGCTGGTTTTGTTTTTTGTTATATTGGGTTGGATTGTTAAGTTTATGTCTTGAGAGAGAGAGAGAGGCCTACACACACACACACACACACACACACACACACACACACACACACACACACACACACACACACACACACACACACACACACACACACACACACACACACACACACACACACACACACACACACACACACGTAGAAGCCGTCTCATTTACACAAGCAAACACACACTTGATCACAGGGGCACGATCAAACAATGCGTCACGCGTACGCACAAACACACACTCTCTCTCTCTCTCTCTCTCTCTCTCTCTCTCTCTCTCTCTCTCTCTCTCTCTCTCTCTCTCTCTCTCTCTCTCTCTCTCTCTCTCTCTCTCTCTCTCTCTCTCTCTCTCTCTCTCTCTCTCTCTCTCTCTCTCTCTCTCTCTCTCTCTCTCTCTCTCTCTCACACACACACAAACATATTTTGCATACTCATGTTCTCCTTTTAAGGGTGACTCCTTTTGAGACATTCGGGGAGAGAGAGGAGAGAAGAATTTACAGAAATGCACATCGCAAAGTTTTCCGTGTAATTATAATATTATGTCCCTAGATTTTAGAAATGTTTATTCAATTTTGTGCCTAAATATTCATGAGATATTAAACAGAGAGAGAGCGTTGCAAAGGTCGTAGTAATACTTGTATATATTCACTAAAGGCCAATGGAAGTCAAAATGGACAATGTTACTCCGAATTACTCGCTCCCCGTTTCACATCGCCTCGCCCCGTGTTCCAAAGCGTTTGATGCGACGAATGTGAATGTTCCTCCGTGTACCGTGTGCGTTTATGTAGATGTATGTATGCATGAATGTAGTTATGTTTGCATGTATGTGTATATGTATGAGTTGAGTGATTGTATGCTTATATATGCAACCTATAGTGTATGTAAGTATGTGTGAATGAATGTTTTAATGTATGTATGTGGCCTATATAGTGAGTTAGTATTTAGGTATGCTTTCTCTCTCTCTCTCTCTCTCTCTCTCTCTCTCTCTCTCTCTCTCTCTCTCTCTCTCTCTCTCTCTCTCTCTCTCTCTCTCTCTCTCTCTCTCTCTCTCTCTCTCTCTCTCTCTCTCTCTCTCTCTATCTCTCTCTCTCTCTCTCTCTCTCTCTCTCTCTCTCTCTCTCTCTATCTCTCTCTCTCTCTCTCTCTCTCTCTCTCTCTCTCTCTCTCTCTCTCTCTCTCTCTCTCTCTCTCTGTTTGGTTATGTATCTAGCAATGTATGTATGCAGTTGAGTTTTTCGATGTAATCAATTTAAAGCGTGTATGTGTGTGTGTGTGTGTGTGTGTGTGTGTGTGTGTGTGTGTGTGTTTCTCTCATGCTTGCTGTTTAATTACTTTTGCGCCATCAAAATATATATACACGCACGCACATTTAAGTTAATAGGAAAAATTATACATGCAGATGACGATTTTGCAAACTTCAGTATTTTTGTTTTGGTTTTCCTGCAGTATCCCACCCACTCACTTTATACCCACTTAAAACTCCTACATAATTTACTTATTCACAACATTTTTTTCATCTTTTCACACTCTTTTTCTCAGCATCATTTTCTTTCTTTTCCTTATTCCTCGCTGACCCCCAAAAATACATATCGTGCTCTGCCCTTATCGTGCATTTTCTCTATCTATTCCTCTTTTTTCACTCACAGTTACTTCCTCACATTATATTCTCATTCACTCTCCTTCATTCCTCTTCAAAACTCCTTCCTGTCTTTTTTCTGATCATCCTCTTTCGTCTTTTCTTCTCCTACTATTTATACGCCTCCTCGTCCTCCTAATCCTAAGGTACCTCAAAGATAAAAAAAATTACCTTCATCTCCTTTCCATTTCACCGTAGCCCTCACCTCTCCTTTCCTCCCTTACACTATTCCATTCCCTCTTCCTCCCTTCCCTGTCTCCCTGCTTGCCCATGCACCTTATTTCCCTTAACCACCGCCCTCCACCTCGCTACCCTCTTTTTCCATAACCTCCCACCTCGCTATAATTAATTCCCCATCCCATACATCTGTTTTCTCTCCTCCCATTTCTCCCACTACCCCCACCACCGCCTACACATCACCTCCCACCCCGACCCCCAACCTAGTTTTATTTCAAGGGGGCAGACATAAATCGTAGCAATTGCCAAGTTTTTTAGTCATTTTAATCAGCTTTAGCGAAACGAATGGGATAAGGCAGAAAATATGATGCTTTGCCGCAAGAGTTGTGACACTACGGTGGTGGTGGTGGTGGTGTGAGGGTGATGTTGGTTCTTATGGTTATAGAGATAGTGATGGTGAATGTGGTGGTAGTGGTGCTGGTGGTGGTTGTGGTGGTTGTAGTAGTAGTAGTAGTAGTAGTAGTAATGGTAGCAGTAGTGGTAGACCATTCTTTTGTGCTTATTGATATTGCGGAGATTTTAAAAGTGATAAAAGCCTAAAATATCTGGAATTGAAATCTAATGGACTCTCTCTCTCTCTCTCTCTCTCTCTCTCTCTCTCTCTCTCTCTCTCTCTCTCTCTCTCTCTCTCTCTCTCTCTCTCTCTCTCTCTCTCTCTCTCTCTCTCTCTCTCTCTCTCTCTCTCTCTCTCTCTCTCTCTCTCTCTCTCTCTCTCTCTCTCTCTCTCTCTCTCTCTCTCTCTCTCTCTCTCTCTCTCTCTCTCTCTCTCATCTTTTTCTATCGTTATAGCATGGACTAATTAATTTTTCTATTGTCCATTCCTTCCATTCTTCCTCTTCGCCTTTTTTCATTTCTTTCTTCGTGTGTGTGTGTGTGTGTGTGTGTGTGTGTGTGTGTGTGTGTGTGTGTGTGTGTGTGTGTGTGTCGTAGTTTGATAAAGGCTTGAATGGCAGGTGTGAGAGATAACCAAGTAATTCAATAAATCCCGTAGAGAGAGAGAGAGAGAGAGAATGTGACAGAATCCTTCAAATATTGCTTGGTTCATCAGTTTTACAGCGTGTCATATCTCTCTCTCTCTCTCTCTCTCTCTCTCTCTCTCTCTCTCTCTCTCTCTCTCTCTCTCTCTCTCTCTCTCTCTCTCTCTCTCGCTATCTCTCTCTCTCTCTCTCTCTCTCTCTCTCTCTCTCTCTCTCAAGTGAAAAAGGATTTATTTTTAGGTTAGTGGTCTTACGGTCGTTCTAAGAGAGGAGGAGGAGGAGGAGGAGGAGGACTGTGAATGACTACTCACTTTTGTCTGATTGCATGTTCAACTTTTTGGGGCATAAGAGAGAGAGAAGAAGAGAACATATCCCGATTCTGCGTCTTTGATATTCACATTCCTTTTTTTGTTTACATTTTTGGTTTGATGTTTGACAATTTTCATTTTTGCGATTCGCTTTTTCCATCGGCGTTCCTGTCTTGCCGTTCACGAAAAAGGTTCACTAGTCCACATTTCTCTCTTTTTTTGTTCCTTTTTCGTTTGTATTAATTTATATGAAGTCAAGATTCGTATTTTTGTTGCGTACTCCTTATTTACTTTTGCATCTGTTTAAGTTCAGTGTTATACATATATTTTTTTAGTATATGCTGTCTTGTTCCTTCTTTACAAACACACACACACAAAAAAAAATCTAACATACACGTAGATATTAGTAACCTCTCAGTTTATCTTTACTATTACTTAACTTTTTCATTATTGAACTCTTGGAACCCTGATTTTTATTTTCCTTTTTTTATCTCCATTATCTCCTGTCTTTTGTTCCTTTTATGGGAAGATTATATGACCAGGGGAGGAGGAAGAAAAAGCGGATGATTAAAAGGAGTAACGAGAGGAGGAGGAGGAAGGGGAAGGGGAAGATGAGGAATAGAGGAGGAGGAGGAGATGATGGTAATCCTTGAAGATAACACAAGGATTTAACAGGATAATTAATCACATACCATCCCTCTTCTCCCCTTCTCTTCTTCCTCTTCTTCTCCTTCTACCTCTGCATCTCTTCCTCCTTCTCCTTCTCCTGCTGCTCCACTACCCTCTACTTCATCTCACCTTCCTCCTCTTTATTTTCATCTTTTTCAACATCCTATTTTTCAAACTTTTCGCCATTATCTTCTTTCCAGTCCTCTTGTTGCGCTTCTGCTCATCGCCACCCCTTCTTATTTTTTTTACTTTTATTTTTAATTTATTTTCTTTTGTTTATCTATCCTCATTCTTTCTCCTCTCCGATTTTGTCTACCTCCTCATTCTCCTCCTGGTTTTCCCTTGTTCATGTGCCT
>NC_066525.1:15357335-15362335 GCF_024679095.1 Eriocheir sinensis | reverse complement strand
ATAAATGCAAGCAAGAATGAGAGAGAGAGAGAATATAAAAGGTGTTGCTGGAAGATAATAGTAACATAACCTCTTCTTTCACAGTCGCATGGTGTCAAAAAACGTCTAGTGCTGACGGGAGGAACGTTTAATGGGCGAACGTTTATGTAAGAGAGAGAGAGAGAGAACTAATTGAATACGTTGCCCAGGTGTAAAAGAAGTGCAGGTAAAAGTTTCTGAGGCCACGTGGGTGATGAAACAAACACACACACACACACACACACACACACACACACACACACACACACACACACACACACACACACACATTCGCTCTGGTAGCCGGTGTGTGTGTGTGTGTGTGTGTGTCCGCTTCTCACGCCTTCAGTTTACACACGGAGAAGACTCAGCTTTAACTCCTGTCTCCTCCTCCTCCTCCTCCTCCTCCTCCTCCTTTTCCTGTTCCTCGTTCTCTTCGCCCTGTTCTTCCTTCTCTTTTCTCACTTCCTCCCACTTCTCCTCGTCCTCCTCCTCCTTTTCCGCCTCCTCCAACTTCTTCCTTAATTTCTATCTATTCTTTTTCGTTCTCGTTCTTCTCTTATTCTCCCTTCTGGTTTTCCTCGTGTTCTCGCTATTCCTTCTGTTCCTGTTCTCTTTTTCGTCTCTTCTGCGTTGTTTTTTGGGTCATCAGCGTTATCTTCTTTTATTTCTTTTCCCCTTTTTTTCCTCTTTCTTTTCTTCCTCTTTTTCTTTTTCCTCATCTTTAACCATCACCACCACCACAATATCATCGTCGCCACCACCACCTCCTCCTCCACCACCTCCTCCTCCTCCTCCTCCATTTCCTCCTCCTCCATTTCCTCCTCCTCCGCGTCCGCTTTCGCCTCCGCCCCCTCCTCCTCTTCTTCGTTCTCCTCCTCCCTTTTTTCCTGCTTCTCCTTTCTTCCTTCTCTTCCATTTCCTTAGTTTGTCATTGTGAGCCTTTTTTTTATGAAAAGGCCATTTTTTCCTTTTATTATTTCTCCTTTTTCTCTTAAACCCTTTTCCTTCCCTGCCCCTTTTTCTCTTTTCCCTCCTCCTCTTTTTCCTTCTTTTTTCTTCTCCTTCTCTGCCACTACCTGCTCCTTTTTCTCCTCCTGGAAGGCCTTTTTTATCTTTCTTTTTTTTGCTTTTTTTCCTTGATTTTATTTTAAGCCTGCTCACATATCTCCTCTTTGTTTTTCCTTTCAAAAAGTCTTTCTGTGTGTGACTGTGTGTGTGTGTGTGTGTGTGTGTGTGTGTGTGTGTGTGTGTGTGTGTGTGTGTGTGTGTGTGTGTGTGTGTTATCTTCTGTCTTTCCTCTCTTTCCTACCTCATTCTCTTTTCCTTTTTTTTTCTTTTTTTCTTTTTTTACCTGCCTCCTTTATTATCACTTTCCGCCATCATTCTCTTTCTCCTTCTTCCTTCTTTTTTATGTAATCTTCTCATGGCTTCATTTTCTCTCTCTCTCTCTCTCTCTCTCTCTCTCTCTCTCTCTCTCTCTCTCTCTCTCTCTCTCTCTCTCTCTCTCTCTCTCTCTCTCTCTCTCTCTCTCTCTCTCTCTCTCTCTCTCTCTCTCTCTCTCTCTCTCTCTCTCTCTATCTCTCTCTCTCTCTCTCTCTCTCTCTCTCTCTCTCTCTCTCTCTCTCTCTCTCTCTCTCTCTCTCTCTCTCTCTCTCTCTCTCTCTCTCTCTCTCTCTCTCTCTCTCTCTCTCTCTCTCTCCCCTTCCCTCCCTCCCTCTCCCTCCCTCCCTCTCCCTCGCTCTCGCTCTCCCTCCCCTCCCTCCCTCTCCCCACCCCGAGACAACAAGAGAAGTATGAGACGGGGAGAGGGAGAAAAAATAAAAACGAATAAAAACGTAACTGAATTTGGTGGTGGCGGCGGTGGCTTGGTCAGGTGAAGGCGACACCGAAATTGAACGTTCGTGTTTGTATTTTTGCCCTGGATTGAAAGTAGGGAGTAAGAAAGGAGGAGGAGGAGGAGGAGGAGGAGGAAGAGGAAGAGGAAGAGGAGGAGGAGGAGACGCATTTGGCAGGTGTCAGGTAACGCCACTGAATAATGGAAGCCAAATGTGTATCTGTCTCCCTGGTTTTCTTTATGTTCTTGTTCTGTCATAACGCTCCCCTTTCATTCTCCTTTTTACCTTCCTCCTCCTCCTCCTCCTCCTCCTCCTCCTCCTCCACATTCATCACAGTTAACGACGGACGTATATCATGACCGTCCCGCTTCTCGATTATTCATCTCAGCGCGCCGACCATCTTCATCGCGGGACGGTCCTCGTTGGTGTTGACCCTGCGGCGGCGGTGTTGGGGAGCGTTTCGATCTCCTGGCCAGCCCTAAATCTTGTTATCTTGGCGTTTATTGCCTTCTCCCTGTTTGTTTACCTGTTTTTACTTCGTTATCTTTTTGAGTGTAGTTTGTATGAGTGTTTGTTTAATGCGAATCGTGTACTTTTGCCTTGGGTTTGTTTTTTTACTTGTTTTCGCTTTAGTCTTTGTTCTTCTTGTTTGTACTCGTCTCTCTCTCTCTCTCTCTCTCTCTCTCTCTCTCTCTCTCTCTCTCTCTCTCTCTCTCTCTCTCTCTCTCTCTCTCTCTCTCTCTCTCTCTCTCTCTCTCTCTCTCTCTCTCTCTCTCTCTCTCTCTCTCTCTCTCTCTCTCTCTCTCTCTCTCTCTCTCTCTCTCTCTCTCTCTCTCTCTCTCTCTCTCTCTCTCTCTCTCTCTCTCTCTCTTCATATTCGTTCATCATCCAGTGCCATTCTCTTTCTTCTCCTCCTCTTTCTCCATCTCCCTCACCTTCTCTCTCCTCTGTGACCACATCCACTTCCTCCTCCTCCTCCTCCTCTCGTCTGACAGAAATCAATGTATCTCGTCATTATATCTTTAACGATTCCTCTCGACGGCTTCACCGCCACCGAGGGGAATGTGCGAGGCGCGGGGAGGGGGTCTTGTGCGCCTCATCTGCTTGGTGGTGGGGGGATTTGATAGGGGGAAGATGACGATGTCAGTGCGGGGAGGAGTAATGGTGGGGATGGTGATTGGGGGTAGCAGTAGTGGTGGGGATGGTGAGGGGGAGAGTGGTAGTTGTGGTGGTTTTGGTGGTCGTGGTGATGGGACTGGCTGGTGGTGGTGGTGGTTGATGAGGTGATGGTTGTGGTGGCTGTTCACTTCCCATTTATTCCATTCATTTCCCTTCCAGCTTCCCATTATGACTTCCGTAGAGAGAGAGAGAGATTAAAAAAATCATATAGCGACTACAAGTTTGTTCGTGATTTACCATGGAAATGCTTATAATGTTGAACTTTTTTTTTAATATATCCGTTAAAGTCTTCACCTATACCTTTTCTTTTATACGGAAATTCCCTGTAGAACGGCACGCAGGGTGATGAACTGTATCCAGACGCCTCATTAATAAACGTCTACATTGTACCTTCGTCTTCACCTGCGTCACTTAATTGATGTTTCGACGTAGAATGAAGCGCTGGAGGCAAACGTGCTCTGCTCCTCCCTTCTTCCCAAATAGTTTCTCCATAATGATTTGCGTCAGAAAAATAAATATTCCAACTTGGCGTTTGTTACAAGCAGCTGTGACTTGCTTCACCTCCATTCTTATAAGTGTTCCAGCTGCAATGTTTGGGTTATCAGCGAAGGGTGAAGAGCTATCCAAACGCCTCATCAATACGCATGTGCATTATTGTCCCTGTTGTCTGCACTTTTTGATGCCTTGACGTAGAGTGAATCGCTGATGGCAAACGTGCTGTGCTCCTCCCTTCTTCCCAACGCGTTTCCATAATGATTCGCGTCAGAAAAAGATGCTCTCCTCTTTTTAGTTCATTTATTTTTTAAGAGAGATATCATAACTACATCCCACCGTAATTAAAAGGGATTTGCGAAATAAGCTTTTAATTACTTTCGGAATATATCTCACCTTTTTTCTACTATTAAGTGAGACATAATTATTGCATCTCGCCCTAATTGGATGGGATTTTCGAAACAAGCTTTTAATGTCATTTCTGAATAAAATGATTTCGTTTATTACTTTTGAAAAGGTTACAATGACGCTCTGATGACTGGAATATTACTGTTAAATGCGCGCAAGTTAACATTCACACGTTTTGTTCATTTTAATTTTTGTTTTAAGAGACGAAACAGGAAGAGAGAGAGAAGTGCGAAAGGTCCCGAACACCTGAGGCGCCCAGAAAGAGAAAATGAAAGAGAGTGAAAGTGAAAGTAACACTGAGAAAGATAAAATGAAAGTGAAAACGATGAGCGAGAAGGAGAAAGAGAATGAGAGAATATAAAATATAACAAAAATGGAGGGACAGAGGGCTAGAGTATTAAATAACCTTACACGACAAACAAACAAACAAACAAATAAATCAATAAGGAAAAACAACGAGACTGTTAAGCAAATGCGTTTATGATTGCACAATTTTCATTGTTTGCGTTTCATTGCAATTAAGGAAAGTAAATATTAGTCTTTCATGGTGTCCTTAATCTTCCGTGACGCTAAAATATCATCGCTCTTTTGCAGAAGTAAATCAGATTTTATCAAGCAGTCAGAATAAAGGTGAGAGGGCAGGTGACTTCGATCGGTATTGTCAGACGCTTCCGCCCCTCACCTCCACAAACCGAAAAGGACATCAGTCGGGTACCAACAAGTGCTTTTAACCCCTTGACTGCGGATTTACTACAAGAAGACATCGTCAAGCTACGGGAGTGGAACAAAAAGTGGCTGCTACAATTCAATGAAGAAAAATGTAAAGTCATGCATCTTGGGAGGGGAAATCCAGCATACCAATACCACATGGGAAACATCACTATCCAACACAGAAGCAGAGAAAGATCTGGGAGACCAGTGAAGGCGAAATCCGTGCCAATCGCAGCGGATAAGGTTCTTGGTACAGAAGAATGGTCATAAAACCACCACTTGAAATACCCAAAACTCCTACGAAATAACTGTCAGACGTGTGTGCTTGGGCTCCGAAATGATTCGTAATATGAC
>NC_066525.1:15344835-15354835 GCF_024679095.1 Eriocheir sinensis | reverse complement strand
TGGTCTGTCTCTGCGCAGATTGAGCACACCTTGTAGTCCTGTGGCTTTGTGCACTCCTTTGTTGTGTGTCCTTCAATCTGGTAGCATCTGAAGCACACGGTAAGTGGAATAAACTGTTCCACCTCCAGCTGGGCTGGCGTAAGGTTGAGATTTAGGACCTTCAGTCCCTGCCTGCATGCCGTGGTAGCCATGTCTTGTGTTCTGAACATGACTTTATACGTGTGGCCTTTCGGGAAGCGAATGACCTCCGTGACGGATGGCCAGCTCTGTATGCGTTCAATATCTTGTTTGATATGAAGCACATCATGGTCAGCCAAGCCCTGTACATTCTTGATGATAATGCACTTGCGGCATTTGACCTCTGGGGGGGTGTATAGGGTGAAGCCCGCGTGGCCGAGGACTTTGGCTGTCGTGTCCAGATATATGTGGTCAAATGACTTGTCAGCTGCCACGTACAAGGAGTAGCCCCCATAGTTCTCCTTTATGTCTGTCACCAAGATGTTCTGGTTGGCTAGGCATTCAAGGAGTTTTCTCTCTATGGCTGTTTTTTCTGCTCCATCATTGAGTTTATATTTCACCTTCACCCTGTGGAGGGTCTCTCTCTCTCTCTCTCTCTCTCTCTCTCTCTCTCTCTCTCTCTCTCTCTCTCTCTCTCTCTCTCTCTCTCTCTCTCTCTCTCTCTCTCTCTCTCTCTCTCTCTCTCTCTCTCTCTCTCTCTCTCTCTCTCTCTCTCTCTCTCTCTCTCTCTCTCTCTCTCTCTCTCTCTCTCTCTCTCTCTCTCTCTCTCTCTCTCTCTCTCTCTCTCTCTCTCTCTCTCTCTCTCTCTCTCTTTCTCTCTCTCTCTCTCTCTCTCTCTCTCTCTCTCTCTCTCTCTCTCTCTCTCTCTCTCTCTCTCTCTCTCTCTCTCTCTCTCTCTCTCTCTCGATGACTGTCTCTTGTCGGTTCCTGGTCGCTTGTATTATGCACAAAGCAAAAACTTTCCCCCAGCACCAGACTCAGACGACAGCAAAGGTGAACATGTGAGGTGAGAAAGCTCCCTGCCTTCTCCCTTCCCCCTCCCCGCCCTCAACCCATCCGCAACACAGGAAAGGACTCACCCGGGAAAATAATATATAAATTCTTAAACGTCCTCAACACACACGCACGCACCCACACACGAGGCGAACGTATTTTCAAGTGTTGTCGTGGCGTGTGAAGTGATAAGAACGAGATGCTCACACGTTCATAGGGCGGAAAACACGAAGATTCAAATCACGTCCTCAAGGGGGTACAAAAGAGCAAGTTGAATAGATTTTGAGAGTGAAGTGAAGAGATTTTCAAAGGGATGGGCATACAACTTTTTCTTCTCTCTCTCTCTCTCTCTCTCTCTCTCTCTCTCTCTCTCTCTCTCTCTCTCTCTCTCTCTCTCTCTCTCTCTCTCTCTCTCTCTCTCTCTCTCTCTCTCTCTCTCTCTCTCTCTCTCTCTCTCTCTCTCTCTCTCTCTCTCTCTCTCTCTCTCTCTCTCTCTCTCTCTCTCTCTCTCTCTCTCTCTCTCTCTCTCTCTCTCTCTCTCTCTCTCTCTCTCTCTCTCTCTCTCTCTCTCTCCGTTTCCTCTCATTTCCTCTCCTGTTCTCTTATCTCCTGTTTTTACTCCTTCCCTTCTCTTATATCTTCCACACTCCACTCTTTCTCCTTTTTTCCTCTCCTTACCATCCTTTTCCTTTTCTCTCTTCACATCTCACCTCTCCTCCCCTCTTCACCACCTCACCTTCCCTTTCCTCCTTTACTCTCCTCTCATCCCTTTTGCCCATCTCTCCTCATCCTCCTCGTCCTCCTCCGTCGCCTACACGCACCCTATCATGTCTTTATCAATTCTGACACGCACTCCCTTTTTCCCTCACTCACTGACTCAATCACTCAGATCTTTATTCACTCCCGACTTTGCACCACTACCACCAGCATCCGGCACCACTACCAACACCCGCGTCCCTCTCTCCGCCTCTCGGCCGTTCAAAGGGGGACTCAAGCATCATCCTGAACGCAAACTTTGGTCATAGGGAAAGCGAGGACCTGACGGGGAAGGAGAGGCGGCGTGTGTGGAGTGTTGAAGTGACGAGGCCGAGGAGAGAGAGAGAGAGAGAGAGAGAGAGAGAGAGAGAGGGAGAGGGAGAAGGGAGGGGAAGGAAAGGAAGGAAATTGAAGGGAAGGGAAAAGAAGACAAATGAAGGGAGGGGAGGAAAGCGAAGTGAAGCGAAAGGAAATGAAGGGAAAGGAAAAAAAAGGGAAAGTATAAAGATAAAAGAAAGAAACAGAAAAACGAAAAGATAAAAGAGAAATAAAAAGAGAAGTGGAGACAAAGAAACGCGAGAAAGAAAAATAGGAACGAAAAAGAAAAGAAGAAAAGAGGAAAGAACACAAACATAAAACTAGAAAAAAAATACGAGCATGTGTGTGTGTGTGTGTGTGTGTGTGTGTGTGTGTGTGTGTGTGTGTGTGTGTGTGTGTGTGTGTGTGTGTGTGAGTGTGTGTGTGTTCAGCCATGTCCCTCGCCTCACCACACCTCACCTCTGCAACATTTCACAATTCACAGATGACGAAAAAAGAATGAAGTGCGAAACTGGGCGCGAAGTCGAGGTAACTGTGACCTTTTCCTTTGTGACGCGAGGTAATGAGAGGAACGGGAAAACGCGTTACGCCGCGCATACGTGAGATGGAGAGTTGCGCTTTTTGAGGATGCTAAGAAGGAGGAATGGGGAGGAGGAGGAGGAGGAGGAGGAGGAGGAGGAGGAGGAGGAGGAGGAGAAGGAGAAGGAGAAGGAAAAGACAAAGACAAAGGAGAAGGAGAAGGAGGAAGATGATGAGGAGAGGGAGAAAGAGGAAAAAGAAAAAGAAGAAGACAATGAGTAAGAGGAAGCGAGAGGAAACAAGAACGAGGACGAGAAAGAAGAGGAGACGCAAGACGAGAAGGATAACGACGAGTAAAGAAGAGGTGGATGACGAGGACGGGAGAAGAGGACGAGGAAGAAGCAGAAAAAGAAGTAGAAAAAAAAGAAAAGGTCATGAGGAAGGGAAAATAAGAGAAGACGAAGGCGAGAAGGACGAGGAGGATGAGGATGAGTAAGGAAGAGACAGAGGAGGAGGTCGGGAAAAGAGGAGGAGGAAAAGGATAAAAAAAAAGACCAACGGGGAAGACAAGGACGGCGAATATATGGGAGACACATGAGTTGAAAGAGAGGATGAAGGAATAAAATAACCTAAAGAAGACATTATAACCAAAGCCTTGTACGAAAATGAAAGAAAATGCTGCCCGGAAAGTTGGAAAGTTTCGTTTAGTCGGCGCAACATCTGTGGTCATATGCCGGAGAGAGACAGAAGGGGAAGGAATTATAGGAGAATGGAACAGATCCCAAGAGACTGGACACAACCCCCGATTAATACCTGGTAGCCATTCACTGCTGGGTGGACAGGGGCGTAAAGTATCGGAAAAGCCCAAATTTTTCCACTCCGAAATGCTGCCCGGACTAAAGGTCATTCTATGCATATAAATGTTTTTCTTCCTGATTTGTATCGCAGCGGAATAAACTCTCGGATTTCAAATACTGAGACTTTCGCATCCCTTGAAACGGATGGGAATATTCCGGGCAAAAGTAATAAGACTTTCCTCGGCCGAATATATTATTGTTTGGCTAGGAAAAGAAAAACATATACTCATGAAGAGAGAGAGAGAGAGAGAGAGAGAGAGAGAGAGGGCAGACAGACAGACAGACAGACAGACAGACACAGAGACAGACGGTGACAAAAAGAGCTGGAGGACATAACCTTTCTGTGGTCTCCTCTCTTTCTTTTCTCCTTTCTTGCTTCATTTTTATCTGGAATTCTTTTTCGTCTGGCATTTGTCACTGTCCTTATTTCTTCCGCCCCACCTCTCATACCCTCACTTACGTTCTTTCTTTCTTTCTACGTTATTCTTCATACACTCCTTTCTGCTTCTTCTTCACTTCTGTTCGTTCTTTCTACGTTTTTCTGTGTACGATATTTCTCTTTTCCTTCACTTTGGTACTTTTTACAATGTTCTTCATACACTATTTTCCGCTTTTCCTTCACTTTAATGCTTTCTTTCTACGTTTTTCTTCATACACTCTTCCCTTTTCGCTTTCACAACTCACATGCACAAGTATTCTTTCAAAGGGATAATAATACAAGCGTTGATGAGCACTTCAGCGAGTAACAAATACATCCACGTCCACAAAGAAAATAATGCTGTTATACTGATTAGCATTTGATTTGCTCCGCTTATTTAAGGTTTGGTGGAGTGACGAGAGATACAGAGCCGCCTGCAATGTGATAATTTGAATGACTGATTTGAGTGGAGAGGAGAAAGACGATGTGGGTGAATAGCATGGATCAATAATGATAGTTGAAGTAATGTAATTGTGGTATTAGTAGTAGTAGGGGAGGAAGGAGGAGGAGGTGATGGAGATGGTGGTAGAGGTAGAGGAGGACGAAGACAAGGAGAAAGAGTAGTAGTAAAATAGTAGTAATAGTGAAAATGGTACTAGTATTATCAAAAGTAGTTGCAGTAGTAGAACTATTAGTGATATAAATAATAATAATAATAATAATAATAATAATAATAATAATAATAATAATAATAATAATAATAATAATAATAATAATAATAATAATAACACCAGTAACAAAAACTATAACATTAACAACATAAAACACCTGACGCTTTTCCTCTCTCTCTTTCCCAGGTAAGGTGAGTGTTTCCGGTGACCTGCCCCCCGCCGCTGTGTCTCCCCAACACCCAGCGGCCCCGGTGCTGTGTGTGCCGAGGGGAGGAGGGTGAGTAATGCTAACAAAAGGACGATTCTTCCTTTATCCTAAGCTATGAAGAGGTGAGGATAAAATACGTGTTACATATTAATTTCATTTGATTGTTATGTTCCTTTCTTATCTTCCTTAGTTCGTGGGATTTTTTTTTTTTCGTTTTTTTGTGTGTGTGGGGAGGGGAATGCACGTTTTGAAATGCATTATACTCCTCTTTTTACTGGGACGGGAAGATGCAGATTTTTAGGGGGTTCTTATTGTTTGGGTTTTGTTATCAGTTGTACGCTTACGGAGGCTATTTAAAGCTACATACATTCTCACAAAATAATCAAAACACTGCCCCTCATTATGAAGAACAGGTGGAGTTTCGACAGTGGCAATCTTAGACGACAGGTATCTTAGAACTCGTCAAAAAATATCAAATCACTGTTCATTACAATTATTTTTTTGAAACGAGGATCGAGACTACAACCTAATTCTTTTGCTCAATTCACTTCTTTAACTTAGGTTCAGAATACATAACTTCAAATTTCTGTGTTCATTGCTTTTTCGCTTATCGATTCACGAAGATATAAAATGCATATACTCGTAATTACAGCGTCTCCTAAAGAAAATATCCCTTAGTCACAGCGTCTTGCAATGGGTAGCTAATATGGACATGGTGTATTGAAGCGGCTAGCAGTGAGCCTCATCCTCGCCCCTCCCGTGCTTAGTGTAGCCAACCTTGTGTATGCAATTACGCTAAAGAGGTTTTCAGGCCTTAGCGCGAAAATCTGATATTCTTGTACAATCTTTCCCGGAAGAGGAGGAAGAGGAGGAGGAGGAAAAATAAGCTGGAGAAGAGGAGAACGAGAACGCGGGCAAGGAGAAAAAGAATAGAGGGATAGCACGAGGAGGAGGAGGAGGAGGAGGAGGAGGAGGAGGAGGAGGAGGAGGAAAATGCAAATACCGGAGAATATGATGGAGAGGCAATAGCGTCGAGGGTCATTAGCTTTTTTTTTTTTTTGTTCTTTAATACGTATTCTCTCTCTCTCTCTCTCTCTCTCTCTCTCTCTCTCTCTCTCTCTCTCTCTCTCTCTCTCTCTCTCTCTCTCTCTCTCTCTCTCTCTCTCTCTCTCTCTCTCTCTCTCTCTCTCTCTCTCTCTCTCTTCTTTATTGCCTCTCTTCATCACATTCCTCCGTATTTGCATTCTCTTCCTTCCCTCCCTTTCCTTCTTTACCTCCCTTTCCTCTTTCCTCTTCTCTCCCTCCCTCTGTCCAATTGTTTCCTCCATTGCTCCGGTTTCTCCAGCTAAAGAGAACATTTGTCTGGTTGTAAGTGAGTTAGTCGTTTGGTAATTGAGTCACGTAGTGTGTAGACGGAAAAATAATGGAAGTCGGGAAAAAAATATCGAAAACCACGTAGATGGGAAAAGAAACGTTGATAAAAACATGAAGCGGGTGAGGGAAAGAAAGAGCTTGGGAAAAAGAAGAATTAGGGGAACGAAATGGACGTTGGGAAAAAGTGAATGTACTACAAAGGCGTGTAAAAGTAGAGAAACGAGTGCGAAAAAAAAAAATAGTATATAGAGGGTATAGGGTGGAGGGGGAATGACGATGATTCTAAAAAAGGGAAGAGAAAAAATTGGAAGATAATAAAAAAGCTCGAAAAATTAGGATTAAATTGGTGTAACGAAGATAAAAGGAGGAAAAAAAAGGGTAAAAGGGAGAAGGAAAAAACGAAGAAAAAATGTTTAAAACCGTAAAAAGTGAGTCCCTCCCATTATTGAATCAGGTTCTTCGAGGTTAGGCGTTCTGTATCACATCCACCATTTTCCCCCATCCCATATGCTAGTTGCATTCAAGGGACTATTCCGCCTTTGTATGGATTATTCATCACATCTAAGAGCTAAGGGAAGGGAGGAGGAGGTACCATTCACGCAGAGCTTTTAGACAGCGTGTAGTCAAATCATTTTCCACACATCAGTTCCCCTCCTCTTCCTGTCTGCTTCTCTTTAAATTCTTCCTCAGTGTTGCATCCCTTGATATCCTGCCGTTTTCATGCTAACTGCTCTTCTGAACTTGCTAACTTCATGCCCACACCACTCCCGCGACCCGCTGCACGCGACTTTCTACTCTAGCTCAACCCTATGCTGGCTAACTTCTCTAATGCAAGAGTTAACCAGCATTTTCATCCTCTCATGCCTTTCAGTGGTATACTTTGCAATAGCCCTTTTTTGTTTTGTATTCTTTCCTTCCTGTAGAAAAAAATAAATGAATAGGGAAGAAGGAAAGATAGATTTGATAAAGATGTGAAGAAAAACGAAAGGAAAAACTGTTGGAAAAATGGTAGTAAAGTGGAAAATTATGATCGATAAGTGAATGAAAATGAGAAAAAAGTGGGCAAACTGAGATAAAAAAAAAGAGAAATAGATGCAAGAAAAAAAAGAATGGAGGAAAGTGCAGCCTCCCTCCCTTCCTCCCTCTCTCCCTCCCTCCCTCTCTCACTTCCTCTCCCTCACTTGTCCCGGGGGAGGCGCAGGTAAATGGCATCATCCACTAATTAAAACAACCGAGTGGAAAAAAACGAGATTCGGACACGTTAACAATAGTGACCTGACGGTGCTGCCGCGGCGAGAGAGAGAGAGAGAGAGAGAGAGAGAGAGAGAGAGAGAGAGAGAGGTAAAGGATGAAGGGAAGGAAAGAAGGAGAGGGAGGGAGCAAGAAACGGAGAAAAGAAAAGAGGAGGGAACGAAAAAGAGGAGGAAAGGAAAGGAAAGGAAAAGAAAGGAAAGGGAAGTAGAGGTTGAGAGACGAAGAGAGGAAGAGAGACTAACGTATGATAGAGAAAAAAAACTAATAAAAAAGAGTATTCATTACAGACTCCACTCATGTAATTAATTTCTCCCATCGATCACGTTTTCCTCATAAAATGTGTTTATCTGGCAAACTAATGTAAACTTTTGTTTCTTTCGTAATTTCTGTCATTATGGGAAACCTTTTTGACTTTTTATATATATTTTCCTCCTCCTCCTTCTCCTCCTCTTCCTCTTCCTCTTCCTCTTCCTCCTCCTCCTCCTCCTCCTCCTCCTCCTCCTCCTCCTCCTCCTCCTCCTCCTTTTCCTCCTCCATTTCCTCCTCCTCCTCCTCCTTTATAAGCATCACGTCCCTTCCCTGGAAAGTCGATGTTGGGAACGCATATGGAATGAGACAGGTGGCAGGTGTTTAAGAGAGAGAGAGAGAGAGAGAGAGAGAGAGAGAGAGAGAGAGAGAGAGAGAGAGAGAGAGAGAGAGAGAGAGAGACGGAAAGCTAAGAGGGAAAGCATGTCTCGCTGGACTCTCCCATATCTATCCTATCTATCTGTGGCGTGAGGTCCATCCTTGGGAGAAAGAGAGAGAGAGAGAGAGAGAGAGAGAGAGAGAGAGAGAGAGAGAGAGAGAGAGAGAGAGAGAGGGAGAGGGAGGCATGGTTGGTGTAGAACATTCCCTTTCGAGTCCCTTTATGTATATTCTCTCTACTCCCTCAGTCCTTTTAGCTCTGCCTTTGATCAATAGTTTATGCTGTTTGTTGTTGTTGTTGTTGTTGTTGTTGTTGTTGTTGTTGGAGGTGGGAGTGGTTGTGTTGGTCTTACTGTTATTTGTACTGTTATTGATTTTCATGCTCGAGATGGTAAGATGTTGAAAACGAGAAGAAAAGGAAAAGAAAAAGCATGAAAGGAAGTTGAAAGTATAAGAAAATAGTAAAGAGACGCGAAGAAAAAGGAAGTAATAAGGTTTTCGTTGTTAGTGTTATTAAAGTAAATGCAGAAGAAATAAGAGAGGAAGAAGAAAAAAATAGGCAGAATGTGTTAATGATAATGTTGATGATAATGAAAATTAAGAAAAAGAAAACCGGAGCAAAATAAAATGAGGAAAAGGCGTTGGTGGTGATGATGATGATGAAAACACGAAGAACGAGAAAACAATGAGGAAGAGAGAACAAGATAAAAGAAAACTATGTGGACGAAGAAACAATAAAAACATACGAAAACGAGCGAAACAAGATAAAAAACAAGAAAGCCGTAACATTAACCAGAAGAAAATAAATATAATAATTGCCTTTAACACTACGCCACTCCACTCGCTCAGCACAAGAACAAATAAAAAATCAACGACATAACAGTGTAAGAAAAACAGAATAGCTAATGATTAATATACAGACTCAAAATACCTTAACTACATCATCTCTCTCTCGTCACCACTACAACCACCAACAACGCCAACAACACTTACACGGAACCTCAATCCTCTCCCCCTCTCTCTTCTCGTCTTAAGTACCCTCCATCTCCTCCTCCATCATTCTCTCTACCTGTGTCTTCCTCCTCTCTTCCCTTTCTCCTTTAATTCCTTCCGCCATCCATCATTCCATTTCTTTCTCACTCCCGTTATCTTTTCCTCGCTTCATCCATTCTTGTACCTCTTCCTCTTTTCGTCTCTCTCTCTCTCTCTCTCACTCTCGCTTTCGCTCCGACTGCAAATCCAAACTCGGGATGTAATTATTTCCTCGCTTAATGAAGTTGCCGGCAGCCCAGGCGCCGGATCCTCCTAATCCCGCACCCCATTTTCTTTCTCAAGTGGAACCGAAATGGAGCGGAAGGAGGGACTTTTATTTCTACAAGAATCATTAGAAGTGTTATTTTTTTTCTTTTACAGTTTTTCTGAGTGATTTGATGCGGCTTTGTTCCATTTATGTAGTGGCAGTAGTAGTGGTAGTAATAGTAGTATAGGAATAAGTAGTATTATAGTGATGGTGGTGGTAGTAGTAGTCGTAGTAGTAGTAGAGATGGTAGTGGTAGAAGTAAACTTAATGTTATAGTAAACCTGTTGTGATGATAATTCTTATAATAATAATAATCATAATGAAAATAATAATATCGAGAATGTTGATGATTCTCTTTAGCTTCATTGTTAGAGAGACATTTTAAAAGTTATAGACAACCGTTCCATCGTATCAAACATTCAATGGTGACTTTTGTACACAAACTCAATGTTGTTTCTATTTTTTAGTAGCAACAATTTCAATTTGATTTCAGTTATCAATATTTAGAGCTTACTTTCAACTCTTCGTGCTTCATTGTTATTTATACTATTATTACATTCTTTTATCCACCGATGGTATACATTTTTATAAAGTTTTATTTATCAAGAATTCCTTAAAAAAAAATATCGG
>NC_066525.1:15337335-15339835 GCF_024679095.1 Eriocheir sinensis | reverse complement strand
CCTTTCTTTACCTTACGAAACTCTGATGTACCCTAACCTTATTTAACCTTAACCTAATGTAACCTTTATTCCCTACACTCCCTCAGCGCAGTATTCATTCAGTAATATCAGCTCTGTTCAACAATCTCTCCCTCTTTCCCTTCCTCCCTCCTCTCCTTCCTTCTCTTCCCTCTCCCTCACTGCCCCACAAACACTCCAGCCCACGCCAATACATTTTAACCGGTGCATTCGTTTCGTGTTTTTGCGTCAGTTTGTTAAATAAAAAGCTAACTGGATTACGTGCCTGAGTGCAGTTATTGCTCCGTATTCAAGTTGTCCTGACGTAGTGGCGCCGCTGTTATTTCCGCGCGGCTTCGTATGGAAACCAAATATCGCTTTAGCCTCTGGGTTATGAAAAGGGGAATTACGGTGGAGTCACTGTTATTTAGTCCGGCAGATTGTGTGACGCGGGGAGCGGGCCTGAAAATATACCCCCTGCTCTTCATCATTATCATCAACCAAACCAAATATAGAGTTAGTAGTTTTGTTATGAAAGGGAGAATTACCGTAAAGTCACTGTGGTTTAGTCCGGCAGTTTGTGGGACGCGAGGAGGAACGGATCCTGAAAATCCTCCTGCTCTTTATCATTATCATCAACCAAACCAAATATAGAGTTAGTAGTTTTGTTATGAAAGGGGGAATTACCGTAAAGTCACAGTTGTTTAGTCCGGCAGATTGTGTGACGAGGGTGGATAACGGGTCCGGAAAATACTCTCCCTACTCTTCATCATCATTATCAGAAATAGGTGTGTGATTTGGCGGTTCATGGAGGGAAGGAAGGTGTGTTTGATGGATGGATTTTGTGTTTTTGTTAAGGCCGTGAGTGTAATGCATGTGATTAAGTGATGGGGATACGTTAGATTCTAGTAATGGGTTGTGTGATTTATTTTTTGTCAGGTATTTCAGTGTGAGTGGGTGTGGGGAGGCGGTTGTATGTTTGTGTATTTGCATGTGTTTTTTTCGTGTGTGTGTGTGTGTGTGTGTGTGTGTGTGTGTGGTGTGTGTGTTTACAGCAAGGAAGGCAGCTCAAGGATAAAAAAAACAGAAAGTCGACAAAAAAAGCCCGTTGTATCTTTTATTTTTATCTTATTTACGTCCATTTGTGTGCTGTAAGTATGTGTATTAACGTGCGTGTGTGTGTATGTACGAGTTATAATTTTTTCATAACTTTGCGTGCGTTTGTGTGGCGTGTGTGTGTGTCCGTGCGTATGTGTGTGTGTGTGTGGGTGGGTGTGTGAGGTCGTTCCTATCCGCGCTCATTTTTCACTTAACACAAATGCAGATGGACCGAGGACTCTGATAGGATTCTTTTTCCGAACGTCCTCAGAATTCCGGTCCGTCGGGGAAAGTCAAGTAAAGTCCGATTATAGCAAGTCAATTTAAGTTCGGGATCTCGCCTGACACTCTCCTCCCGCGAAAGAACGTCTCCAGGAGGTCGCGGGAAAATGAGAAAAAGTAGAGGACGGTAACCTGTCGCAAAGTTAAGAGAGTAGCGACGGTGAGGGAGGGAGAAAACGGAAGACTTGCGCCGCCGTTGGAAAAGTGTAAGAAAGAGGAAATGTTATGAGAAGACTTTTCCTTCCTTTACATCTTTATCGTAATTTCTCCTTCGGCGCATTTTTTTCTGGCAGTTTTCTCTTTGTAACCTTCGATCTGCTTTTCTTTACCATAATGAAAACAAAAGGATAACATAACATTAGTGGATAAAAGAAAGAGGGAGAGAAAGAGGAAAAAGGGTGGAAGAGGAAGAACAAAAGAGATGAAGAAACGGGATATGTAAAAGATTATATTTGAGATTTATGAGTTTGTTAGGACCGTGAATGGGCTGATGTGCCTAAAGCCGTCTCTCTGGGGTGTATAGCGAGGGACTGAAGGAGGCCAGTAGAAGGTGAAACAGAGATGATGGTGCGTGGGAAGGGCAGATGGATTCGGCGGCTGAGCGTTATGAATCTAGATGAAGGATGAAGACAAGGAGAATAATGCCCTATTTTCCGATCCATTTATCATTACTATGTGCGTAAAGGGGAAAAGTGGATACATATGCTACTTTATACAGACAATAGAATAGGTTGTTTGATTACGCGGAAAACTTTAATATGGAAACTAGAATCAACCTCCTCTCTTTTTCCGCTTAACACGTTTTCTATTAACCTATCGAGTGAATTCAAAGACCGTTACACTCCTACGTAGAATAGCAAAAGTAAAGAGTAAGGAAATTTAAGATCATATAAGGAAAGTAAAGAAGAATAAGGAGTAAAGTACCAGTGCAGCAAACTCATCCTTTCCTTTACCACACCCCACGGTACCGACTCACTAACAAATGTCGAGGTGGAGCAGAAAACATATACGCAATCCACAAATCGTCCTGTAGTGTAATTAACATCCAGGTGATCCCCAAGTTACCTTTGATATAGGCTTACCGCGACGCCCATTCACGAGGCGGTTCATGAGGGAGGGAGAC